>NW_024081222.1:1031801-1089480 GCF_003009895.1 Hyaena hyaena | reverse complement strand
TTTGCTGGATCTCTGTCTGGCTTGGGAATCAAAGTGATGCTGGCTTCATAAAACGAGTCTGGAAGTTTTCCTTCGATTTCTATTTTTTGGAATAGCTTGAGAAGAATGGGTATTAATTCTGTTGTAAATGTCTCGTAGAATTCCCCAGAGAAACCATCTGGTCCAGGGCTCTTATTTTTTGGGAGATTTTTGATAACTGATTCGATTTCTTCACTAGTTATGGGTCTGTTCAGATTGTCTATTTCTTCCCGTGTGAATTTTGGTAGTGAGTGTGTGTTTAGGAATTTGTCCATTTCTTCTAAGTTGTCCAATTTGTGCATATAATTTTTCATAGTATTCCCTCACAATTGCTTGTATTTCTGAGGGGTTGGTTGTAATCAGTCCATTTTCTTTCATGATTTTGTCTATTTGAGTGCTCTCTCTTTTCTTTTTGAGAAGCCTGGCTAGAGGTTTGTCAATTTTGTTTATTTTTTCAAAAACCAACTCTTGGTTTCATTGATCTGTTCAACTGTTTCTTTTGTTTCTATATTGTTTATTTCTGCTATGATTTTTACTATTTCTTTTCTCCTACTGGGTTTTGGGTGCTTTTGTTCTGCTCCCTCTAGTTCCTTTAGGTGAGCTGTTTGATTTTGCACCTGCGCTTTTTCTAATTTTTTGAAATAGGCCTGGAGTGCAATGTACTTTCCTCTTAGGACTGCCTTTGCCGCATCCGAAGGAGTTGGATTGTTGTATTTTTATTTTCATTTGTTTTCATTTGTTTCCATATATTTTAAAATTTCTTCTCTAATTGCCTGATTAGCCCATTCATTCTTTAGTAGGGTGTTCTTTAACCTCCATGTTCTTGAAGGTTTTCCAGACTTCTTCCTGTGAATGATTTCAGGTTTCATAGCATTGTGATCTGAAAGTTTGCATGGTATGATCTCAATTCTTTTATATTTACTGAGGGTTGCTTTATGACCTAGTATGTGATTTATCTTGGACAATGTGCCATGAGCACTTGAGAAGAAAGTGAATTCCATGTCCTCAGGATGTAGAGTTCTAAATATATCTGTCAGATCCATCTGGTCCAATGTGTCATTCAAGTTCATTGTTTCTTTAGTGATTTTCTGTCTAGTTGATGTATCCATTGCTGTAAGTGGAGTATTAAAGTCCCCTGCTATCAGCACATTCTTATCTATAAGATTGTTTCTGTTTTTGATTAATTGTTTTAAATAGGTGCTCCCATATTCGGAGTGAGACATTTATAATTGTTAGTTCTTCCTGATGGATAGACCCTGTAATTATTATGTAATGCCCTTCTTCATCTCTTGTTATTGTCTTTAATTTAAAGTCCAGTTTGTCTGATATAAGTATGGCTACTCCAGCTTTCTTTTGACTTCTAGTAGCGTGATTTATATTTCATATATAAACACCATTTCATATGTAAACACCATTTACATTCAGTGTTATTATTGAAATATATGGGTTTAGAGTCATTGTGTCGTTTGTGGGATTCATGCTTGTGGTGGTGTCTCTAGTATCTTGCGTTCCTTGCAACATTTCCTTCAGAGAATCTCCCTCAGGATTTCTTGTAGGACTGGTTTAACGGTGACAAATTCTTTCAATTTTTGTTTATTTGGAAAAACTTTTATCTCTCCTATTCTGAATGACCAGCTTGCTGGTCTGCAAAGTTTCAGTAGATAGGTCTGTCACCACTCTGATAGGTTTCTCTTTGTGTGTTAAGGCTCTTTTCTCCCTAGCTGGTTTCAAAATTCTCTCTTTATCCTTATATTTTCCACTTTCACTATGATATGTCGTGCAGAAGATTGATTCAAGTTATGTCTGAGGGGAATTCTCTGTGTCTCTTGACAATATCTACTTTCCTCCCCAGCTTGGGGAAGTTCTCTGCTATAATTTGTTCCAGGACTCCTTCAGCACCTTTCCCTCTCTCTTTCTCTTCTGGGATTCCTATGATATGGATATTGTTCCATTTGATTTTATCGCTGAGCTCTCAAACTCTTCTTTCATGTTCCTGGATCAGTTTATTTCTCTTTTTCTCAGTTTCCTCTTTTTCTGTAATTTTGTCTTCTAAATCACTTATTCTCCTTTCTGCCTCTTCAATCTGTTCCTTGGACGCCTCCATTTTATTATGTATGTTATTTATCGCATTTTTTAATTCATCATAACTATTTTTAAGCTCCATAGTGTTTGTAGCCATAGTTTCTCTGATGTCTTCCATGCTTTTCTCAAGCCCAGCTATTAATTTTATGATTATTGCTCTAAAATCTTGTTCAGTTATGTTGCCTACATCTGTTTCGAGCAGTTCTTTAGCTGTCATTTCTTCTTGGAATTTCTTTGGAGGAGAATTCTTCCATTTTGTCATTTCGGTTAGCTTTCTATCTTTTGTTAATTTTAAAAGCTTGTTGTACACTCTTGTATACAGCCCCTGCAAGTTCTGCTGTATTAGAGAGGGCTCTTTTGACTGTTCAGGGTCTGTCTGTTTAGGAAGTGTTCTTTGAATCGTATCTCTTGGTTTCTATTGTTGAGTGTTTGGTTATTTTGTTTCCCTACTCATAGCGGTATTTGATTCTCTCCACCATGTGTGGTTTGGCTTCTTTCTTGAGGTAGCCATGTATCTTCATATTGGTTCTCCTCATTAATAAATTCAATTTTTATTTAGTGGGTATCTTAGTTGTAGGTGATAGAAACAACTCATGCTTCCAGAATGTCTGTATATTGTTTCTTTTTCCTGGAATACTTTTTCAGCTTTTCAGGATGTCCCATAAAACATCTGTTTGATTCCTTCAGTTTTTTTACAACCAAATGATATTTGAGGTCACAACATTATGACATTCTCTGCAGCATTAGAGCTGTGTTTTACTCTTTCTTGTTCTACTCTACAGATTGTAATTATTTCCTTTTGCATGAGTCTCTCACTAGTCTGTGAGCAACCATGAGGTTCTGAGCCAGTAATATCAGCTCTGCTCCCTGTGGAAATCTTCAGGTCCACTGTTTGGGCACCACTTGTCGGATGCTGGCTCTGGCAGGTCCAGTGGTCCCTGAAGGATGGACGGTGTCGGTGAGGGAGAGAGTGAGAGAGCCCCGAGATTCTTCCTGATCACCAGGCAGGCATCTCTAGGGAGTTCCATTTTATAGCTAATGAAATTGAGGTCTTTCAATTGATGAAATGAGGGCGTGCAGGCTTAAAGTTGCCACACAGGGAAAACTGCCATTCAGAACTCCAGTCCCCAAGTTATCAATGTTGTCTGAAGACACAGAGTCTCTTATTCTTTATCACAGTAGGAGAAGCAGCTCAAGTGCTACTTGCAAGTGGTTGGTGTCACCATCTTTGTTTGCGAAGGGCAGTGTCATTCTACAGAAGCTCAGAGAGGACCTCCCCTTGGGAGGTATTTATTTATCAGACACCTCAACTGGAGAATTATGGCCCTACAGGACTTTCTTAGCCTTCTGCCTAGTATACACAGTGGCTCCATATCTATGGAGCACCTGTGTGTCACGTTATCTGCTAGCCCAGGGTTATAGACCCTCTGCAAGCAGACCACCCCTCCTAAAGAATCAGACAAACTCAAATAGTCACCTTCTGGATCCCAAAACCCACCTAGGATGTGTGAGTGGTTTAGAGGCCCGAGGCTTGAATCTTCAGAGCCAGGCATGGGCAGACATTGTCATCTGCCTTACGTGACCCAGATTTCCTTTTTCCAGTGCAATTGAATTTATATCTCTATTTCATCTTGTTCCTGTGTGGGTTTGGCTCTCTGCTTTGGTCTCTCAGCTCCTTAGAAATGTGGCCTTAGTAACCGAGGGGGAACATTTGCTTTCACAGTGTGTATAAGTGACACAATGGGGTAACGTAGCCTGATCATCAGCGGTACAGAGGCATTTCACTCACGCACCTTCCACAAAAAGCTCCTTTGCAGTCCACAGTGGGATTACCAAGAACCAATGCTGGCCAAGCTCTCAAAGAGAAATAATGACACGGAAGAAAGCTTGAGAAGAGAAAGGCAAAGAGAATTGAGAGACGTGTATACAAATGAGTAAAAAATAGCACACATCAAATATCACTCTCAGAAAAATCTATCAACTCACATATTCTAAAAACGTATATTGATAACCTACTACATGACAACACTTTGCCCACTCACATGCCTAATTGAGCTAGAATTGCTGTCCCTGATCTGACTCATTCAAACTGAAATTCTGTAATTGAGGGGAAAGAGGATCTAAAAAGCCTAAGTTTCCAAAATGCCAAACCTGAGCAAATCTGACTAGCTGTCCACTTCAATCAACCTCTCAGAGTCCAGTCTTATCACTTCCTTTTGGCTATAGGTATCCCAAGATGCCTCACTTCCATCCTTATCAAGAGTAGATCATCTCACTGTACACTTCAAATGGAGAAACAACCTCCAGAATTATGGGTTTTTAATATTTATATATATTTTTCAGGATTATGGCATTTTATAAATAAACCTTTCATTTTGGAATTTTTCAGAAAATTGTTAACATAGTACCAATAGTTTCCATATACCTTTCGTTCAGTTTCCCTGATGTTATCATCTTACATCACCACCACTATTAACTGAAGTCCAGACTTTATTCCCTAATTTTCCCACTATCCAGGCTTTTTTTTCTGTTCCAGAATCTTCTCCAGGATACCACACTGCATTTAGCAGAATTTTGTTTTGTGGCCCATGCACATAGAGAAGATTACTGGAAGTAAAGGAGATCGTGGCTAGGTATTTGGAATTAGGACTAGTAATTCCAAAGGATTAGCTCACATTTCTCCCATCTTGTACATGTACTCACAGCTTAAACAATTAACTAAGCAAACAGTCGTTTCTAAAAGAAAGTTTTAAGATTTTGTTATTGTGGTAATTGCAAAATGCATTTTCTACTTTTGGCTCCCCTTTGCCCAGAAATAGCAGCAACTTTTCCTAGTGGACCACAGATATTCCCTTCAGGGCTAGAATTCCTGTTCTCTCAGAGTTCCAGGAGTTTTGAAGAAGAGAGGGTTGGGCTCATTTTCCCTGAAGGGCATGGTGGAAGTTTCTGTTCTCTAACTAAAATGTAAGAAATGTGGCCTCTTAAAAACCCACACCCAGGTTGTGGGGCTAAAGGTAAGATAAGCCAGAGTCCCAACTAAGAGCTCGTTTGTGTTTCTAGAAAATGTCATTAGAATTTGTGTAGCAATTTTTCATGAAGAGGTTCTGGAATGGAGGTGGCTGGAGTCGAAGATCCATATGTAAGTTCAGAGGTGGGCATACTTGGAGCCCCCACACTGGTGTACCAAGGGGTCTGGAGTCCTTACAAGGTCCTTCCTTGGAGCAGACTGGGGTGGAAATGGTCACATAGCTGTGATTTCTGATTAAATCTGTTAATCCCCAAAAGATGGTGTTTTAGATGACTGATTTTTGCCACAATTCTTTTTTTTCGTGAATCAACATACTGGCTTATTTATCTATTTAGCAGAGAGGAGGATTTTAAGGATGACAGCAGTGACAGTTGCCATTCAGTTATTGCTCAAGTATTCAGTGTTTTGACACAGAAAGCATGCTTAGTAATAATGCTGTTTAATTAAGAAGGATAAATGACAACTTAAAAGATCACCAAATTGTAAAGAGCTACTTTGGGGAACAGTTTGTGTCTAGTTGGCTGCGGGCAGGGCTGTGGGCAGTTTGTGTCTTGTTGGCTGTGGGCAAGACAAGGAAGAAAGTGGCGAGAAGGGGTGGAGGAGGACATTCACTCTGCATGGATGTGTCTGGACACCTACAATCTGGGCACATCTTCTCTAACTTTGGGAAGGAAGCATTTTCCCCTGAGCACTTTTATTTCTTATTTATAAATTCTTTTCAGAAGAAGATTCAACCTCAAGAAAGGTTCCTTTAGGACATCATTTTGTCTTTTTCCCCCACAAGATAAGAAAAAAATAAAAGTGATTTTAAACTAAAAAATATTTCTCTAGACTCTTGAATGCTGACAAAAACTGAGGACTGATGGATGTGGGGGGGAGGGGGGGATGGGCATGAAGGAGGGCACTTTGGGGATGNGGGGGGGAGGGGGGGATGGGCATGAAGGAGGGCACTTTGGGGATTGGGACTGAGTGTTATGTAGAAACTAATTTGACAATAAACTATTTGTAAAAAAAAAAATATTTCTCTAAATAACTAAGAATGAATCACATGATTTTAACTATAATCTTCAAAATATTCTTTTTCCTCATTTAAAAAGTGATATTCTTTGCTTCATTCTTTAAATGAGTTATGCAATTATTTTTTAACAAATAAGCTACAAAACCATCTGTGTTTTTTTTTGTTTGTTTGTTTGAACTGCATGTATACTAACATACATTGAAATTTAGCTATGGGTTACAGTGTTAAAATAGACAAAATGGAGGGTGCCTGGGTGACTTAGTAGGTTAAGCGTCTGACTCTTGATTTTGTCTCAGGTCGTGATCCCAGGGTCTTGGGATCTGAGCCTTGTGTCGAGCTCCATGTTGAGCATGGAGCCTGCTTAAGATTCTCTCTCTCTGCTCCTTCCCTCATTTGTGCTCTCTCTCTCTAAAATAATAATAATAATAGTGATAATAATAATAATGATAGACAAAATAGATTTATTTATGTAATTTTATAGCTTTCTTTCTGAATAAGAAAAGGGAAAGGATTATAGATTACTATTTCTAAGCTCTTCACCACAAATAGTGCGTTGCAGGATAGATAGTAGACATCTATATAAACGAAGAGTGTGCGTTTCTCCACATCCTTGTCAGCATCTAGAGTCCTCTGATTTGCTCATTTTAGCCGACATCTGACCAACATGAGGTGGTATCTCAGTGTGGTTTTGATTTGTATTTCCCTGATGAGGAGGGATGCTGAGCATTGTTTCATGTGTCTCTTGGCCATCCGGATGTCCTCTTTGGAGAAGTGTCTGTTCATATCTTCTGCACATTTCTTCACTGGATTGTTTGTTTTTTGGGTGTGGGGTTTGGTGAGTTCCTTATAGATTTTGGATACTAGCCCTTTATCTGATATGTCATTTGCAACTATCTTTTCCCATTCTGTGGGTTGCCTATTAGTTTTACGGATGTTTCCTTTGCCGTGCAGAAGCTTTTAATCTTGATGAGGTCCCAATAGTTCATTTTAGCTCTTGATTCCCCTTTGGGGATGTGTTAAGTAAGAAATTGCTGCGGTGGAGGTCAAGGAGGTTTTTTCCTGCTTTCTCTTCTAGGGTTTTGATGGTTTCCTGTCTCACATTCAGGTCCTTTATCCATTTTGAATTTATTTTTGTGTATGGTGTGAGAAAATGATCGAGAAAGAATGAAATTTGGCCATATGCAGCAACATGGATGGAACTTAAGGGTGTTATGCTGAGTGAAATAAGTCAGGCAGAGAAGGACAGATACCATATGCACGTATAGGAGGATTAGGAGGAACTTAGCTGAGGACCATGGGGGAGAAGAAGGGGGAGTAGTGGGGGAGATGGAGGGAAGCAATTCACGAGAGACTCTTGAATGCTGAGAACAAACTGAGGGCAGATTGGGGGGTGCAGAGTGGGGAAGGGGGTGATGGGCATGGAGGAGGGCACTTGTGGGGATGAGCACTGGGTGTTATATGGAAACCAACTTGACAATAAACTATTTTTAAAAAATTAAGACTGTGGTTTTTTATTTGTCTGCTATTACATCATATAAAAACAACTGGATAGATTTTTGCCAAGTGTAGAAGATATGCTTGAGATAATATGACTTACAAGATAGGCTGTATGACATAGACAGAATTCCATTTGGACACCTAAGATGTACTGACAGAGAGAGGCAGACTTTCTCCTAAGCAGCAGAAACAAGTCAAATGAGATGACCTCGCAACCACCAGTCAGAACTGACATCTATATATTAGGATGAACTGAACTGGAAACATAGAAAAGCATTAATTTCATTTATGAGCCTCAAATTTAAAAATCAGTGGAACAGATGCACCCAATTGCCAAAGTTAATTTGCAACAGGGCTACTTCTCACCTGGGGAACCCCATGCTGCTCTTAGATGATCAGTAGCAGAGATGTGTTTATTCCACAAATAATGCTTCTACACATTCTTGTAGAATAAATTCTTGGATAGATTCTTCATTACAGTATGAGGAAGCCCGGCACCAGACCTCAATAAAGGAAAAGTCAAATTGGATAAGCTCATCATTTAGATGTTTGATGTTTAATGTTGGTATTTGAGGTTCTTAGAGATACCTTGATACGCTGTGAGGAATTTTGATCAGATGAATACAAACTTCAGACCTGGTGTAGATTCTCTAGAGGCAAATTTTCAGAATATCATCTTCATGCTCCTCATTAATTTGTTGAATTTCTTCATTAGTTTCAAATGCTTTCTGTCTAACCAGTGGTCTGCTGTGTGAATGACTGAATAATAGTTGAATAAGATTACAAACAAGTGAAATTGGACAATAGTCAAACATTTCAAGCCTGCTGGGTGTTTTAGCTGAGCAACAAACCAAGTGCCAGAGTCATGAACAGAATTCTCTGATCATTACTGACCACCACATACGATCACTTGTATGGTCTTAGGCTCTCACATGGTTCTATTAAAAATGTATTTATTTATTTGTCGGGGTGCCTGGGTGTCTCAGTTGGTTAAGCATTCGACTTTAGCTCAGGTCATGTTCTCACAGCTCATGAATTCAAGTCCCACTTTGGGTTCTGCGCTGACAGCTTGGAGCCTGGAGCCTGCTTCAGATTCTGTGGTTCCCTCTCTCTTCTGTCCCTCCCCTACTCATGCTCTGTGTTTGTCTCTCTGTCTTTCAAAAATAAATAAACATTAAAAATGTATTTATTTGTTTGTGATTAAGGAACACACTTTACATTAAGTTCCAACATTGAAAAGTAAAAACACATGCTATAAAAACTTTCCTTCTGACCCTATAGTCCTGTTCTTCCCATAGATGACATACCATTACTTGGTCTCTGGCAGAGATATATTATGATATGTAAGCAAATATACATTATCTATTTATTTGATTTAACAATACATCGTGAAGTTCAGTCTATATCAGCACAAAAAGAGATACCTCATTCTCCTTAGTGTCTCCAATTCAACTCAATTATATAAATGTACTATAATTTATTTAAAATTTTTACCCTTGAGGGACATTTATGCTGTTCCCAATCTCTTGTCATCAAAAACAATGCTCTAATAATGAATAACTATTTACAATGATCACTACTTACATTTCCAACTATATATATAGGATAAATTCCTAAAACTGGGAATTACTGGTTCAAAGAGTTCATGCATTTGACTTTTAATAAGTATTGCTGAATTGCCTTCATTTAGAGGTTGCACAAATTTTGATACCAATCAGCTATACATGTGTTAATTTTAAAGGCAATATATATTTAAATAATTTAATTAGTTAATTTTCTAGAAATGAAAGGGAAGCAGATGCCATGACCACTTTGGATATTGTCAACCCGATTGAGGCAGCTCTCCTGAATATTCAACAGAAGTCCCTTCCAGCCAACCTTAGCTCTGCCAGTAACTGCAGTGCAACTTTAGGCAAGTCTCAGTTTCATCTGGGAATGGACACACCAGTGGGTATCTGCCCTGTAATGCAGTTCAGACAGAAGACAGCTTATCTGACACTCAGGTGTCAGGCCTAGACTGATAGTCAGGAGCCAAGAGAAAACATACCAGGGCCAAGCATGGAAAGTGACTAAGTCCAGGGAGGGACCAAGAGTAACAACAGCTAACATATGTGTGATATCTTCTATGAACCAGACACTGATCTGAGGGTTTTTCATATATGAATTCCCTTAATCCTTACAACAACACTAAGAAGTGGGTGCTATCATTGTTTCCCTTTTACAGATAAGGAAACTGAGGCTCACCAAAATTACTCAAGTAGTGAGCCGCAGAGCTGAGGTTTGAAGCTGAGAAGTCTGGCTCTGGGGTCTAACTCTTTGAGAGGATCAAAGAGACCAAAAGATAAAGACAAAATATCTGAGGTCTCGAAGACATTTGATGTGCTATCAGCTTGCACAGTGGCCAGTCTTAGCAGGTAGGCAACTAGGAGATATATGTCTCTGGTGGGATGAAAAAAAAAGAGAAGGTGGGTTGGTGGGCAGATAAATGCAGATACACCTTTCCTTGAAAATTTACATAAACTTGATCTTCAACCTGCAAGTGAAGTACCTGGCCTCATGGTCTGGCAGTTTGCAGTGCTGTCATTCCAGTTGTCTATGGAACCAAACACCAGAAAGTTGCTATATCTTCTGAGAGATGAAGAGCTAGGAGAGCCAGATGTTATTTCCCCAGCTTGGAATCTCATTACTTAGGTGGCTACTCATTGTAGGACTGTTTGGACACACTGTCCTAAACTCACAGAGCCTTGGAGATTAGAAAGACTTCCGGTACTAGGCCCCTCGCCTACTGCAGGCCTTTTACAGAAGGTTTGCAAACAGAGTAAACAATCCAAAATATTCATCCTTCTTTTTTTTTAATTTTTATTTATATATATATATATATATATATTTATTTCTAAGAGAGAGAGAGACAGCGTGAGCAGGGGAGGGTCAGAGGGAGAAGGAGACACAGAATCCAAAGCAGACTCCAGGCTCTAAGCTGTCAGCCCAGAGCCCGACATGGGGCTTGAACCCACAAACCGCGTGAGATCACGACCTGAGCCAAAGTCGGATGCTTAACCGAACTGAGCCACCCAGCAGCCCAATATTCATCCTTCTTAACTAAAATCAGAAAAACTTAAATCTGTGAGCAGAAAAGAAATAACCAATTTATTCTAAAATTGCTCCTTTTTAAAAACATTATTAGGGTGGGGGAGGGGTGAGGCAAGATGGTGGAGAAGTAGGGAGCTCCATACATTTTGCTCACCCGCATCTCTCAAAGAAGGCCTGAAGACATAGGATACTAAACCCCAAGAGTCTGGGAAGGAAAGAGAGTCCACTAAGAAGACAGCCTCATAGGTGCGTGATTGTGAACTGGGGAAGATAAAAACAGGCCAGGACCCGGAGGCACGGAAGGGAAGGAGCCCCCACCGCGGAAAGCATTGGAGAGAGGAGGGGAAGAGAAAGAGTGGCTGAAACTGCTCATAGAACTGTCCCTGGAGAAGAGAAAAACCTTGGCCTGAGTCAGAGAGGGATCCTATCATCCCGTCTCTAACTGCAGGGCATTCGGAGAGTGACTCTGTCTCTAGCTGTGGCACTTTCTTTGGGTTGGGTGCCCCCATCCCAGGCGGTGCCAGGAGAAACTGCTCCCCTGCTCCCCCTACTCAATCCCCGGCTAGAGAGCATCCCAGCCTGCGAGGTTACATTTTGGGTGATATCTATAAAGCACCCAGACTAAGATCTGGAAACAAGGTGGGGCTTGGGATATAGAACATGGCCCACCTTGGCTACTGCCAAGGCACAGGGAGATTGGACCCTAAAGAGTGATTTGCAATGCTTGGTTCAAGAATGGACTGGGGCGCCACCATTTTTTTCCCCACAACCACCAAGGAGGTGCCTTAGCCTACACGCAGTGAAGGTGAGACCTGTGTACACCAAACCAGGCTCATCCGCGCTGGAGAGCTGCTTTTTTTTTTTTTTTTTTAACAGGAGCCTGGGGCAAGACCAACATTGATGCATTGCCATGGTTAACTCTAGATCACTTCTTGCTATTCAGATATATCTTCCCTTATCTCATTCTTATCTCTCCCTTCACTGGACTGGGCACACTGGTTATTGGTTTGCTTAAACAGTCACATTTAATCTATTCTCTTGACGGATATTCTACACCTCTGTCATTACCTTCCTTTCTCTCTCTCTCTCTCTCTCTCTCTGGAATAATAAAACTATATAATTTCTTTCGGTAACATTATCTTTTTTCTTTCTCCTCACTTCCTACCATATTCTTCTCTTTCTCTCTCTGAATTAAGCCTTTTAGTTTCTCTGCCTGGTCAATGTTCAGTTTCACTTTCTCCCCACCCCTGTCATTTCTCTTTTATATACTCTTCCATCAGCACTGCCTCCACCCTGTTCTTTATTTGTAGCTGGGATTTCTGGTTTTATGCTTTTAGACTGTCCTTTGTCTTTTGTTGTTTTCCCTTTCAGTTTGCTTGTTTGTCTTTTTTTTTCCCCAAGATTTTCTCTCTCTCTCTCTCTTTTTTTTTTTTTTTACAAATAGTTTATTGTCAAGTTGGTTTCCATATAACACCCAGTGCTCATCCCAACAAGTGCCCTCCTCCATACCCATCACCCCCCTTCTCCTCTCCCCCACCCCCATCAGTCTTCAGTTTATGCTCAGCATTCAAGAGTCTCTCATGGTTTGCCTCCCTTCCTCTCCCCCACTATTTTCCCCCTTCTTTTCCCCCATGGTCCTCCGTTAAGTTCCTCCTAATCCTCCTATACATGCAAACATATGATATTTGTCCTTCTCTGCCTGACTTATTTCGCTCAGCATAACACCCTCAACGTCCATCCATGTTGCTACACATGACCAGACTTCATTCTTTCTCATTGCCATGTAGTATTCCATAGGAAAGATAAACCACATCTTCTTGATCCATTCGTCCACTGATGGACACTTAGGCTCTTTTCATGTCTTGGTCACTATTAAGAGTGCTGCCATGAACATTGGGGTACATATGCTCCTATGCATCAGCATTCCTATATCCCTTGGGTAAATTACTAGCAGTGCAATTGCTGGGTCATAGGAGAGTTCTATTGTTAATTTTTTTCAGGAACCTCCACACTGTTTTCCAGAGGGGCTGTACCAGTTTACATTCCCACCAACAGTGTAGGAGGGTGCCCGTTTCTCCACTTTCTCGCTTTGCTTGTTTGTTTGATTTGTCTGTGCATTTGCATGCTTTTATTCTCTATATGTTTGTCTGTCTGTTTTTCTTTTCAGGGCTACCTCAAGAAACAATGAAAGTACACATGGTGGAGAGTCCCAAATATCACTAAGAGTATGAAAATAAAATAACCAAAGGCACAACAAGAGAGACCAAGGGACACCATTAAAAGGACACTTCCTGAATGGACAGGCCATGGACAGCCAATGAGCTTCCTTTAATATAGCAGAACTCACTGATGCAGAGCACATAACAAGCTTTTAAAAATTACAAGAGATAGAAAGGTAGCCAAAATGATGAAACGGAAAAACTCCTCTAAAGAATTCCAGAAAGAAATGATAGCTAAAAAAATTGCTCAAAACAGACATAAGCAACATAACTGGCCAAGAATTTAGAACAATAGTCATAAAACTAATTGCTGGGCTTGAAAAAAGCATGGAAGACACCAGAGAAGCTATTGCTACAAAGATTATGGACCTTCAAAATAGTTGTGATGAATTAAAAAATGCTATAAATGAGGTGCATAATAAAATGGAGGCAGCCACTGCACAGATTGAAGAGGCAGAGAAGAAAATCAGTGAATTAAAAGACATAAATATACACAAAAAGGAAGCCAAGAAAAAGAGAGATAAATTGATCCAGGAGCACAAAAGGAGAATTCGAGAACTGAGTGATGAAATCAAAAGGAACAATATCCTTATCACAAGAATTCCAGAGGAAGAGAGAAAAAGGAGCTGAAGGGTTACTTGAATAAATTATATCTGAGAACTTCCCCAATCTGGGGAAGAAAACAGACATTGAAATCCAAGAGGCACAGAGAACTCCCCTCAGACATAACTTGAATCCAATCTTCTGCACGACATATCATAGTGAGACTGGCAAAATATAAGAACAAAGAGAAAATTCCAAAAGCACCTAGGGATAAAAGGGCTCTAACATACAAAGGGAGACCTATCAGAGTAGTTTCAGACCTATCTACTGAAACTTGGCAGACCAGAAAGGAATGGTAGGAAATCTTCAATGTGATGAACAGAAAAAATATGTAGCCAAGAATCCTCTATCCAGAAAGCTGGTCATTCAGAACAGAAGGAGAGATAAAGGTTTTCCCAAATACACAAAAATTGAAAGAATTCATCATTACTAAACCAGCTCTATGAAAAATCCTAAGGGGAACTCTCTGAGGGAAATATTGCAAGGAACACAAGGTATCAGAGATACCACTACAAGCATGAATCCTACAGAGAATACAATGACTCTAAACCCATATTTTTCAATAATAACACTGAATATAAATGGACTAAATGCTCCAATCAGAAGACACAGGGTATCATAATGAATAAAAAAAACAAAATCCATCTATTTACTGTCTACAAGAGACTCATTTTAGACCTTAGGACACCTTCAGATTGAAAGTAAGGGGATGAAGAAATATATATCATGCTACTGGAAGTCAAAAGAAAGCTGGAGTAGCCATACTTATGTCAGACAAACTGGACTTTAAAGTAAAGGCAGTAACAAAGGATGAAAAAGGGCATTATATAATAATTACAGGGCCTATCCATCAGGAAGAACTAACAATTATAAATGTCTACGCACCAAATTCAGGAGTCCCAAATACACAAAATGATTAATCACAAACAGAAACAATCTTATTGATAAGAATGAGCTAATAGCAGGGGACTTTAATACTTCACTTACAGCAATGGATAGATCAACTAGACAGAAAACCACTAAAGAAACAATGGACTTGAATGACACATTGGACCAGATGGATTTGACAGAATATTTAGAACTCTACATCCTGAGGACATGGAATTCACTTTCTTCTCAAGTGCACATGACACTTCTCCAAGATAGATCACATACTAGGTCATAAAGCAGCCCTCAATAAATACAAAAGAATTAAGATCATACCATGCACACTTTCAGATCACAATGCTATGAAACTTGAAATCGCTCACAGGAAAAAGTCTGGAAAACCTCCAAAAACATGGAGGTTAAAGAACACCCTACTAAAGAATGAATGGGCCAATCAGACAATTAGAGAAGAAATTTAAAAATATATGGGAATAAATGAAAACGAAAATACAACAATCCAAACTCTTTGGAATGTGTCAAAGGCAGTCCTAAGAGGAAAGTACTTTGCAGTCCAGGCCTATTTCAAGAAACTAGAAAAAGCACAAATACAAAATCTAACAGTGCACCTAAAGGAACTAGAAGCAGAGCAGTAAAACACCCCACATCCAGCAAAAGAAGAAAAATAATAAAAATCAAGGCAGAAATAAACAAAATAGAAACCAAAAAAACAGTTGAACAGATCAACAGATCAATAAAGCCAAGAGTTGATTTTTTTGAAAAAATAAACAAAATTGATAAACCTCTACCCAAGCTTCTCAAAAAGAGAGAGCACCCAAATAAAATCACGAATGAATATGGATTTATTACAACCAATCCCTCAGAAATACAAGCAATTATCAGGGAATACTATGAAAAATTGTATGCCAACTAACTGGACAACCTAGGACAAATGGACAAATTCTTAAAACACACACTACCAAAATTCAGATGGCAATAGATAGAAAATCTGAACAAACCCATAACTAGTGAAGAAATTGAATCAGTTGTCAAAAATCTCCCAACAAATAAGAGCTCTGGGCCAGATGGCTTCCCTGGGGGAATTCAACCAGACATTTAATACAGAGTTAATACCCATTCCTCTCAAACTATTCCAAAAAAATAGAAATGGAAGGAAAACTTCTGGACTCATTCTACAAAGCCAGCATCACTTTGATTCCCAAATTAGACAGAGACCCAGGAAAAAAACAGAACTACAGGCCAATATTCTTGATGAATACAGATGCAAAAATCTTAAACAAGATACTTGCAAATAAAATTCAACAGCATATAAAAGGAATTATCCATCATGAGCAAGTGGGATTCATTCCTGGCTTACAGGATTGGTTTAATATTCACAAATCAGTCAATGTGGTACATCACATTTCTTATCTTTAAGACAAGAAAAGATAAAAACCATATGATTCTGTTGATAGATACAGAAAAAGCATTTGACAAAATACAGCGTCCCTTCTTAATAAAGATCCTCGAGAAATTCGGGATAGAAGGAACTTACTTAAACACCATAAAAGCCATCTATGAGAAGCTCTCAGCTAACATCATCCTCAATGGGGAAAAACTGAGTGCTGTCCCCCTGAGATCAGGACCACGATAGGGATATCCACTCTCACCACTGTTGTTTAACATAGTGCTGCAAGTCCTAGCATCAGCCATCAGACAACAAAAGGAAATCAAAGGCATCAGAATTGGCAAAGAAGAAGTCAAACTCACTTTTCGTAGATGACATGATACTTTACACAGGAAACCCGATAGACTCCACCAGAAGCCTACTAGAACTGATCCAGGAATTCAGCCAAGTTGCAGGGTACAAAATCAACATACAGAAATCGGTTGCATTTTTATACACCAATAATGAAGCAACAGAAAGAGAAATCAAGAAACTGATCCCATTCACAATTGCACAAAAAACCATAAAATACCTAGGAATAAACCTAACCGAAGATATGGGAGATCTGTATGATGAAAACTATAGAAAACTTATGAAGGAAATTGAAGAAGACAAAAGAAATGGAAAAACATTCCATGCTCATGGGTCGAAAGAATAAATATAGTTAAAATGTCATTACTACCCAAAGCAATCTACACATTCAATGCAATCCCAATCAAAATTGCACCAGCATACTTCTCAAATCTAAAACAAACTATCCTAAAATTTGTATGGAAACACAAAAGACCCCGAATAGCCAGTGTAATATTGAAAAAGAAAACCGAAAGAGGAGGCATCACCATCCCAGACTTTAGCCTCTACTACAAAGCTGTCATCATCAAGACAGTATGGTATTGGCACATAAACGGACACCTAGACAAAAGGAATAGAATAGAGAACTAAGATTTGGACCCACAAATGTATGGCCAACTAATCTTTGACAAAGCAGGAAAGAGTATCCAATGGAAAAAAGACAGCCTCTTTAACAGATGGTGCTGGGAGAACTGGACAACAACATGCAGAAGAATGAAACTACATCTTTTCTCAAACCATACACAAAAATAAATTCAAAATGGATAAAGGACCTGAATGTGAAACAGGAAACCATCAAAACCCTACAGGAGAAAGCAGGAAAAAACCTCCTTGACCTCCACCGCAGCAATTTCTTACTTGACACATCCCCAAAGGCAAGGAATCAAGAGCAAAAATGAACTACTGGGATCTCATCAAGATAAAAATCTTCTGCGTGGAATCTATAAAACTAGGCAACCGACGGAATGGGAAAAGATAGTTGCAAATGACATATCAGATAAAGGGCTAGTATCCAAAATCTATAAGGAACTCATCGAACTCCACACCCAAAAAACAAACAATCCAGTGAAGAAATGGGTAGAAGACAGGAACAGACACTTCTCCAAAGAAAACATCCAAATGGCCAAGAGACACATGAAACGATGCTCAGCATCCCTCCTCATGAGGGGAACACAAATCAAAATCACACTGAGATACCACCTCACGGTGGTCAGATTAGCTAAAATGAACAAATCAGGAGACTCTAGATGCTGGCGAGGATGTAGAGACACGGGCACCCTCCTACACTGCTGTTGGGAATGTAACAGTTCCAGTGCAGCCCCTCTGGAAAACAGTGTGGAGGTTCCTCAAAAAATTAACAATAGAACTCCCCTATGACCCAGCAATTGCACTGCTAGGAATTTACCCAAGGGATACAAAAGTGTTGATGCATAAGGACACATGTATCCCAATGTTCATAGCAGCACTCTCAACAATAGCCAAGACATGGAAAGAAGTTAAGTGTCCATCAACCGATGAATGGATCAAGAAGATGTGGTATATTTATACAATGGAATACTACAATGGCAATGAGAAAGAATGTAATCTGGCCATTTGTAGCAATATGGATGAACTAGAGGGTGTTATGCTGAGCGAAATGTCAGGCAGAGAAGGACAGATACCATATGTTTGCACATATATGTGGATTAGGAGAAACTTAAGAGAGGACCATGGGGGAGGAGAAGGGGGGAAATAGTGGGGGAGAAGGAGGGAGGCAAACCATGAGAGACTCTTGAATGCTGAAAACAAACTGAAGACTGATAGGGGTGGGGGAGAGGAGAAGGGGAGTGATGGGCATGGAGGAGGGCACTTGTTGGGATGAGCACTGGGTGTTATATGGAAACCAATTTGACAATTAGCTATTTTTTAAAAAGCCATAAGGAACTCACCAAACTTCACATCTGAAAAACAAATAATACAGTGAAGAAATGGGCAGAAGACATGAACAGACACTTCTCCAAAGAGGACATCCAGATGGCCAACAGACACATGAAGCAATGCTCAGCATCCCTCCTCAACAGGGAAATACAAATCAAAACCACACTGAGATACCACCTCACTCCAGTCAGAGTGGCTAAAATGAACAAATCAGGAGACTCTAGATTCTGGCGAGGATGTGGAGAAATGGGCACCCCCCTAGAGTGTTGATAGAAATGCAAACTGGTGCAGCCTCTCTGGAAAACAGTGTGGAGGTTCCTCAAAAAATTAACAATACAACTCTCCTATGACCCAGAAATTGCACTGCTAGGAATTTACCCAAGGATACAGGAGTGCTGATGCATAGAGGCACATGTACCACAATGTTCATAGCAGTACTTTCAACAATAGCCAATTCATGGAAAGAGCCTAAATGTCCATCAACTGATGAATGGATCAAGAAGATGTGGTTTATCTGTACGATGGAATACTACAATGGCAATGAGAAAGAATGAAATCTGACCATTTATAGCAATATGGGTGGAACCTGAGGGTGTTATGCTGAGCGAAATGTCAGGCAGAGAAGGACAGATACCATATGTTTTCACTTATAAGTGGAACAAGAGAAACTTAACAGAGGACCATGGGGGAGGAGAAGGGGAAAAATAGTTGGGGAGAGGGAGGGAGGCAAACCATGTGAGACTCTTGAATGCTGAGAACAAACTGAGGACTGATGGGTGTGGGGAAGAGGGGAAGGGGGGTGATGGGCATGGGGGAGGGCACTTGTTGGGATGAGCAGTGGGTGTTATATGGAAACCAGCTTGACAATAAACTATGAAAGAAAATAAATAAACAAAACATTATCAGGGCAAATGTCTTACTAACTATTTGATTATTGCTATAGAAGCCAGTTTAGACAAGAAACAAAATATACCAGCAAACCATTTTTTCTAGCATAATTTATCCCTCAATTAAAAAAAAAGATACCGTCTAGTTTTTCATTTATGCACAACTTCAGTAGAGTGGCTTAAATTTTGGCCAAAATTGTTGGTGCCCATCTAGAAGGGCAGCTCACTGCTGCCAAGACCCCATCATCTACCCTAGAAGAAATGGGGTATGATGCTGGGGGTTGTGAGTTGAGGGGTTTAGAAGAGGGGTCTAAAGCTGGACCTCATTCAATAACTATATGGTGGGTATTTCCCCTAAAGGAGCTTCCAATAAATCCACACCATGGACTCCCAAATTATCAGCATTTGGATGTCTGCTATACTGAGAGCATTGGCTGTCATGTCATTGCAGTAAGAGACACTTGTCCCCTGCCTTATGTCTCTTTCCTCTGGGAAAACCCAGAGACCCAGAGAAGAGGGAAGGAAGGGCATCGGGGCACTCCTAACCCCCTCCATTCCAAAGTTAGAACACAGGCTTTCCCATACTACAAGGTCTTTATGCTGAAACTCCACTGTTCCCAAAGGGAAGAAAACTGAAATTATATTTGACATTGGAGTTTTAAACTGGATAAGATTTTTGATAACAAAATTTTGCTAGCTAGTTCTGGAATATGCCCAATTTTTCAGTGTGGAGCAGAGAGGGCAAATTTAGTTTAGCTTAAATGGGGAAGTTTAGAGAATGGAAATCTATTCGTGACTTCACTTTTCTGAGTTCAGACTATTTCACAAACTCAGTGTGAGTGTGAGAATTGCAATGACAGAAAGAGAGGAGAGAGGTTCATGAGAGCAAATGAGTGAAGGCCCAGAGAGACTGTAGCACCTTTAAGGGGTAAAAAGAAACTCCAAAGGGCTAATGTTCAGAGGCCAGGGCATGAGGGCTGGGGTATGTGCGGGAGCATGTAGGGAGAGATGTTAGTGAGGTAAGAAGAAACCAGATCCTAAAGGGCCTTGGAAGCCATAATCAGGAAGCTGGTGTTATCCTAAAGAAAAAGGGGAAGTTGTGGAAGTGCTTTAAAACTGGTGGGGAGGGAGGAAGCAAAATGAGACAGGGATTGGAAGAAGACAAAGTAGAGGCTATTGTGCTAATCTAAGCAAGAGATGATAATGAACTGGCCTGGGATTGTTGGCAATGAGAATTAAGAGCATTGCAAAAATTTGAGATATATGTAAGAAGCAGAATAAACAGAATATATAGGGAATGGTTGGATGGTGGATAGTAAGATAGATGGAATACAGGGTTAAGATGAGGGAACCCTGCATGGCTCAGTCAGTTGAGTGTCAGACTCTTGATCTCAGCTCAGGTAATGATCTCGTGGTTCCTGGTCGAGCCCTGCACTGGGTTCTGTATTGCCAGCACAGAGCCCGCTTGGGAATCTCCTCCCCACCCCCGCTGTCTCTCAAAATAAATAGACATTTAAAAAAGGGAGAAGATGATGATGATACCCAGGTTCTACTTTATCCAATCTTGAATTGATGGTGGCAGGTAGAACTTCAGTATCTTTCTTGAAAATAGATCCATTTCTTAACTTAGACCCTCTGGATACTTCCCAGTCCTCCCAGGCCCTAAAATGTCTACTGCCCACATTCTGAGTGGAATGCTGAGACCCCAGCCGGGCAAAGCAATTGTTGGGGTCAACTAAAAAGCAAAAAGCCTCATTCAGTATGAGAGGACTGTATCAGTTAGCTAGTGCTAGAATAATGCTGAATAACAGAACCGTACCCAAACTCAGTTTCTTTTTTTTTTTTATTTTTTACATTT
The DNA here is from genome assembly GCF_003009895.1 of Hyaena hyaena. Lineage (NCBI taxonomy): Eukaryota > Metazoa > Chordata > Mammalia > Carnivora > Hyaenidae > Hyaena > Hyaena hyaena. Next base: position 1,068,601 of record NW_024081222.1, on the reverse strand, counting down.
ATTTATTTATTTATTTTTGAGAGACAGAGTAAGATAGAGCGTGAGTATGGGAGGGGCAGAGAGAGAAGGAGACACAGAATCCGAAGCAGGCTGCAGGCCCTGAGCTGTCAGCACAGAGCCTGACATGGGGCTCAAACCCACTAACCATGAGATCATGACCTGAGCCCAAGTCGGACGGTCAACTGACTGAGCCACTCAGGTGCCCCCCAAACTCAGTTTCTTAAAAGAATATTTGTTTGTTCTCCTGGGACTGCGAGTTGCCCAGGGCAATTCATCTATGCTGGACTATAGTGAGTGTATGGCTTCAACTATCAATCTAGCTGAATCTGGTTTGGTGGCTCTGCTCCATGTGTTCATTCTGGGCTGAAGAGGCAGTAGTTACCGAGAGAAAGCACGTCTCACAAAGATGGAAGAACTGAGAGAGCAAACCCAATCATGCAAGTGTTTTCAAGCCTTTGGTTACATCATGTCTCTTAACACTGTATTGATATTGACTTTAGCAAATCCGAAGGTCAAGCTTAAAGGCAAAGGTCAGGGTAGTATGCTTTGTGTATGAAGGTAAAAGTGGGGCAGGAATTACTACTACTGGACAATAATATAATTCACCATAAGAAAATAATAGATGTGTTTTCTTCTACTTAACTCTATGTGACACATTATTATAGGCTGTAAATTTAGGTAAGAGGAATAAATTTACTAGCTCAAGCAAGGTTCCTGTGCAGTGAAATAATATCCAGACTCAGTAGGGCATGGAAAGAAATTCCAATCCCACTAAAAATTCCCAGCATTTTGTAAGTTAGAGGTTGCAAGGCTTTGCCTAAGAGGGCTTGTTATACCTTTCTAGATGTTAGCTCCAAATTCTATTGAGTTGCTACCAGTTAACAGTGGTACCTGATTTGCGGTCATGTAGACCCAATGGTTAAGCATGCAGATCACAGAGTGACCAAACAGAAAACATATAATTCAGCCATTCATGAATTTTCTACCACAGTAGAGCTTCTGATTCAAGTAACATCATAAATATTTTAACCTCTTGCTGTGTACAAGTGATTTCATATTCAGATTCAACCATTATTAATCACTATTTAATATAACTCTGGTTTTAACTTCCAGACTTGAGGTCAGAAGCCTTCTGAGGTATGTGCATTCTTTTCAGTGCTTGGCCCCAAAACAGAGGATTTAGAGATGTTTTCTCATAAAAACTCTAGCCAGTGACTCGCAATTTTCAACTTCCTCTGTATTCTGTGTTACTAATGCCATTCCCTTCTTCTGTTGCCTTAATGAAAGTTTCTTATATGTCACGGCAAAGTGTCAGATCTCACAGAAGCCCTTGGAACAACGTTTTAAAAAGGTTTTAAGCCTGTTGCCGACCTTTTAAAATAGGTGAGATTTCAAATCAAAATCTCAGCTTTTCTGGCTTTTCTCAAAGTATTGGAAGATCTGGGTAATGGTGGTCCTGCCATTGTAGGGGGTGAGGACTGGCTGGCGTGGGGCAGCGCTGCCCCCTGCAGGCTGGGTTCTCACTCTGCAGGGGGGCCCCTCAGCCTCTGTTCCCACAGCTGGCTTGGCCCCTGGAGAGGGGTTGTCCCCACACTTTCCATCCTTGTACCATCTTTGCATGAATGATGACCTCTTTCTAATCCATGTGATTTTTCTCTGTGCACAGCCTCCTTCTTTTCCAAGAGAAGTGAAATTGATCTGTCTCTCTCCTCCATCATTTTTGCAACTCATCCCATATATCCTTCCTAGGTGAGAAGGTTGCTCTCCCACATCAGCATAAAAGCCTGTAGTGGCTGCTTTTCCACCAGAAAAAGATCTCCCTGGACATCATCCAACTGTCTTACTCCGCCCTGCTTTGGGGTCTCTAAATCTCAGTGTGTTTTGAATTATTTTGCATAGAGCACCCAAGTCTCTGAAGATTATCCTCTGCCCTCCTGCCTCCAATTTACATCAAATGATTTCAAAGTGTCATGTTTTCTTTAGAAGACATTTGGAAAACCACAATTTTTAAGCAAAATTATATAATGATTTTTTCACACCTACTTCACAAGTTTTTTTCCCCTCTGAAAAGGTTCCCTACTGAATAAGGAAGGGCCTACGATCCCCGTTGGTGACCCTTTGTGGTTTCTTCAAGCTGGAACAACTTTTAAGTCTTCTTTTAATTAATTTTCCAAAATGTTCCAACTCTCTACCCAAGGATTTCAAGGTGGATTCAAGAACAATGATAAATAGAAGCACAGCAACTCTCAGCTGCTAACTAAATTATTTCTTAATCACAAAGTGAAAGACCAAATCAACATAATTTTAAGGGAGAATAAAACAGATAGTGAAAGGTTAGCATTCTGTCTTGCTTAGAAATGGAGGCAGATAGTGTGTGTGTGTGTGCGTGTGTGTGTGTGTGTGTGTGCGCGCGCGCGCGTGTATTGCTTATAAAATAATGCGTATGTGGCCTCAGTTTGCCAGTTGCTATGCTGCTCATGGGAGCCCCAGGGGCAAAGCAAAGGTAATTCCAGAATCCCACAAAATCACACTGACCTGGAAACCCCCAGACTCCTCCCAGGCAGAGGCACCGTTTAAGCAGAATGGACTTAATCTAGCTGTTTAGACACATCCCATGCTTCCAAAGAATCTATTTCTGGCTCTGGGCTTCATTATAAATGTCAGGACACCATATAGTTATGGTTAAAAAGGCACTTTCATTAGAAGCCCTTCTTCCCAGACGTTTGCAGCTTTTTGAATAAATTACCCTTTGGGATGAAATTTCTTCTTGGTGTAAAGGTAAATTAGTATGGAAAGCTTAACAAAGCCCAGGCTTTCTTCTCCTTTTGGTGGAATGCAATACCAATATAAGGGAAATAATGAACAATCTCTTCCATTAGAATCTGGGAGACATTCATTGCCAGAGTCTAAGTAGGATCACCTGTTTGGCCCTTTTTATTTTTTTAATTTTATTATTTTTTAAATGTTTGTTTATCTTTGAGACAGAGACAGAGAGAAAGAGAGACAAAGAGACAGAGAGATTGCAAATAGAGGAGGGGCACAGAGTGAGGGAGACACAAAATCCAAAGCAGGCTCCAGCCTCCGAGCTGTCAGTACAGACCCTGATGGAGGGCTCAAACTCGTGGACCATAACATCATGACCGAGCTGAAGTTTGATACTTAACCATCTGAGCCACCCAGGTGCCCCTGTTTGGCCATTCTTAGTATTTGCAGACTCATTGTGGATTTTATAACCAGTTAAAAGGAGAGAGGCTGTCAAAGAGAGAGAAGGGATGCCTCTGTTACCCTGGTATATACATATATCTCCATTCACAAAGGCTAAGGCCCAGAAGCTAAGGTCGAGGGTTATTTTCTTTAGGGCCAGTGTTAAAGCAGGGAATCCTCTACCTTTATAAGTACCAAGGGATGCTGAGTGTTGAAGGGCTCACTAAGCAAAAGCATGCAAGAGGAAAAGCCAAAGTTCACATACTAATGTCAGCAGGGCAGAGAAAAGGTCAACATCAGGAGTCCAGTGTCAATGGTTGAGCTTGTTGGGAACAGAACTAGAACAAAATCAAGATTGGTAAAATGCCAGTTAGGTGGGAGGGGCTGTCTTGGGCAGTCGCCTCATCTAGCCCAGAGACATAGAATTTGAAGATGCTTCCTCAAGGAGACACCAGCAGTGTGACAGTGACAGAGGTGGGACTGGTGTCCACGATCCCTCCTCATCAGCTGGGAAATACAAATGCCTAGACACCAGTGTCATTGACACAACCTGAACATTTTGTCTGTCCCATGAGTCAAAACAACATGAATGTCTAGAGACAGATGGCCTTCTGCGTAAATGTCCAGTTATTTGTCTGTTTTATATTTTTTGGTTTAGGAAGTCAAATAATTAGTAACCATAAAGGTCTCATATAAACCACAGTTAAGTGCTTTGAATTAAGAAAGGTTTTTGTTGAGAGCCTGGATGTTTGAAATATCGAGGTTGTATCTCACTTGTCCCCATGAGTGGTTGTGGAGAGCCAGGTTACAGCAGCTGCCTCTTGACATCACCCCCAGCAGAGTGTGAAGGCTCCTTACTGCCAAAAAAGAAAACTTCCTCCTTTCACCCCAGAGGCTCAAATTTCTTCTATATTCTGTCTCCTACCTTCCCTGCATGAGTGGGTGAATGGTAAGTGCCTTTGACACTTTTGAACAGACCCGTGTTAGGAATGAATCTCTAAGGCTTTTAAAAACCACCCGCTGAACAAGTAAAAGTTATCTTTCTCACCCTGATAGAGATTTTCCAACTTTTTAATAAGGTATCAAGGTAGAAAATGGGCTGTACTTTGAGCCACCACACTAGTTATGAACAACCAAACGTTTTTTTCTGGCACATTTATAGCCCAAATAGACCCTTTGGATCCCAAGCACTGTATAAAAGTTGACCCACTGGACCTTTCCAGTTCCATAGTTCAGGATGAGGAGAGATCAGCCCCTCTGGGGTCCAAACTACAGTTCAAAGATTCCACAGCTTAACTGAATTTGAACAATAGTAACTGAGCATCTTGCCAAAAGAGCAAGGAATGGGGTTAATTGGCATCTACTCCCATAATTGCAGTAAAGGTCCTCTTTAAAACAGAGATCATTTGAGTCATATTCTTGTGAGATAGGAGGAGTGACACGGATGAAAGCATTCAGACTGCTTACTTTAAAAGCCTATCTAGAACAATTCAGGGGAGACAACAATTTGTGATTCTTTTCTCCAAGTAAATGTGTATTTCTTTCAGTATCTAATTACTGAAGATTCTACAGCAGTGATAGGTGGCTCTGCTATGGTAGGAATGTTTTTATCTTCACAAAATGCACCTATTAAAGTCCTAACCCCCTAAGGTAATGGTTTTAAGAAGTAGGGCATTTGGGAAGTTTAATCATAAGACTGGAGCTCTCATAAATGAAATGACTGCCTTGTAAAAGAGATCCCTAGCTCCTTTTTCCATGCGAAGACACAAAAAGAAGTCTGCAACCCTGAAAAGGGCCCTCATCTGAACCTAGCCATGTTGGAACCCTGAACTTGGACTTTCAATCTCCAGAATCTTGGGAAATCTATTTCTGTTGTTTGTATCCATCCAGTCTGTCATACTTTGTTATAGTAGCCTGCATGGAGTAAGACATGTCATGCCCTTTGGAGGACTGGTGTTGCTGGGCCCTGTCAGCCGGTGTTCAAGCCACAGGGTGAAGCTCATTCAAGAACCAAGGTTTTAGTCTTGCCAAGTGACTAAATTCGCATGGGGGGAAGAGTCACATGAAGAGGCCCCTGTGCACCATGGCTACCAGCTACAGAGCTGGGAAGTTAGAAACAATGCTCTAGCCTTTTGCCATCCCTGTCCATGTGGGAAAGGTTCAGACCTCTTTACAAGGGTCTCTCTTGGTTCCTGATTTGCACCAAGCACTCATGCATCCACTCCAAGGGGCGTTGAATGCCAGTACTAGTTTTTCTCACTCTTCCACCATAGAACAGTTATTTCTATCATCCTGGTTTTCTTATTGCTCCAAACACCAGGCCCACTGACATCTAAGCTTTGCTCAACCCCCTGGAATACTTCAGCTTTCTGCCAATACTGAGTCAGATTCATTCTTGAGGACTGAGCTAGTTCTCTGTCTTCAAGACCTCCTGGCCCTTACTCTGGTCCTCCCTGAGGTCCCCCTCTTCTGCTAACTGTTGCTTCACCTTGCCCTGTTTATCACTTGTGGAACAAATATTTGCTGAATCTGATCCTCTCAGCGAAGCTTGGTCTTGCCAAGTGTCTGAGCTCACACAGTCTAGAGCAGGGGGACACAGGATGCACCATGTCCATCATGGCTATAAACCTAGAGCTGGGGAGCTGGAGGGAATGGCCTATCCATGGCCTTTCTCTATTCCTCACCATGTGGGAGGGACTTGGGCCTCTTTACAGGGGCCCACCTTGGTTCCTAAGTTGTTCTCTTGTTCCCTTGGTAGAATGACCATGACCCTAAACAAATCCTGAAAGGCTTTTGGAAAACAGATCTTGCTTAAATCAAATCCAAAAGCCCTGTGTCTGCATTCATGTTGGCTTCATCCTTTACCTTATTTCAAAAAACATGGGTGCCAAAGAAGCCAAAGATCCTTAGTCTTAATTTCATTCAATAAACTTGCTGAGCCTGTATTTGTCAGAATCCATCCATCATTCAGCATTAGACACAGGTTGAGCAGGGAATGGATGGGATGAAGGGGGATTCAGGAATGACTACATCATGGTGATTGTGTTCATGAGCTTAAAATGAGCTTGAGAAAATCACCTCAATAGCTGAGTGCAATATAAATCCTGTTAATATAGATATTATAATAAAATTGTCATGGGTCACAGGGGTGGGAGAAATCCACCTCCAAATGAGAGGACTACAGAAAGCTACTTGACAAGATGTCATTATCATTGAATGTTGAAAAATGAGGAGAATAGGTAGAGATAGAAGTTAAAGGAATAATGTAACATGTAGGGCCAAATAAGGGAAAGTCATGTAGACATCAGCAAGTTATCCTTATGTCTGAGTTCCTGGGCTGGAAAAGGAGGGGGATTAGTGAGAAACAAGGTAGGAAAGAAGGGCTGGAGTAGAAAAATGGAAAGCTGTATTCAGAGACAGGGCCCTCTGGCTATAAACCAGCCACCTGATCCTCATGTCATATGCTCATGACTGAGGAGCCCCATTGCCCTGCCACCTCTTCTCCTGCCTTATTGGAGAGTTAAGAGCCATTTGCTCTTTCCCTGCTTTCTCCTCAACACTTTGAGGTAGTTATGTTTAAAAATAATGGACAAATGGATTTATTTTACCTTAACTTATTCCGTTTGCAGCATTCTGTTCTGTAGATCCAAATCTCTGTCAGGCATCATATTCTTTCTGCCATAAGACTTCTTTTAACATTTCTTGTAGTGACAGACTTCTGACCATGATGTCTCTCAATTTTGGTTTGGTCAAGGAGGTCTTTACTTTTCCTGCATCTTTGAAAGGTATTTTCAACAGATACAGAATTCTGGTGTAATCCCATTGCCTCTGGCTTCTTGGTTTCTATCGAGAAATGTGCTGGAATACTTATGTTTGTTTCTCTATTGTTACTGTATATTTTATTCTTTGTTTGCCCTCAAGATTTCCCCTTTATAAATTTGTTTCCAATAGCTTGAATATGATATGCCTGGATGTGTGGGTGGTTTCTGAGCTTCATGGGTTTCTGAAATGGTGGCTGTCATTACTATTGGAAAAATTTTGGTCATTAGTCTCCACAGGTTTAATGTTGGACCTCAAAGAGCCTTGGTGTCTCTCCTTATGTATTCTATTGGACTTTCTCTGGCTCCAGTAGCTTTAGCTAATTTGTTACCTAACTCACTTGTAAGCATCTGGCAGATGTGGCCAATTTTCAGCCTATATTGACCAGAACCCTTAAAAGGGAAGCAGACACATGCTTAAGCAGCTAGGACTTTACTTTGCTGGAAGTATGGGAACCATGTACAATTTTTGAGTAGGAAAGAAACTTGATCCCACAACTTGCTGATAGTTTGAGAGGCTATAACTCTGCATGCAGAAAAAAGAATAGACTATAAGTGGTAGAGACTGACAGTGGGGGTAATAAGTAAGAGGCTGATGCCATGATTTTCTTAAGAGGAAAATCATGGGTGTCTGGGTGGCTCAGTCGGTTAGGTATCTGACTTTGGCTCAGGTCATGATCTCATGTTTCATGGATTTGAGCCCCATGTTGGGCTCTGACATGCTCAGAGCCATGGATACTGACAGCTCAGAGCCTAGAACCTGCTTTGGCTTCTGTGTCTCCTCTTTTTCTGCCCTTCCCTCACTTTCACTCTGTTTCTCCCTGTCAAAAATAAATAAACATTTTAAAAAAGAAAGAAAAAAATGAAAATCACAGAGGAAGTAAGCAATGGGAACTTCTGGGAGGACCATTATAAGGATGTATCCATAACAGAAATTTTCAAATTGGTAATGAATCATTGTTATGCAGAACACTACTAAGAGTGTCAACAAATGTTCTATGGTTGAAAATTGTGGAAAATTATGTGTCAAATGAACTTAAACAGGTTTCTAACTTGCAGACATTCTCAGATACTTTAATACTGGAATGCACTCTAACCATCTCTTGGGAGGGGTAGGGGTATGATATGTAGTGTCTGAGTTCTGACCAAAGCATCCTGGTCTCATAATGCATCCAATATCTTCAGTGTTTCATAGAACATCAGTTATGAAAGTACATCTCAACAACCAATAAACATTTGAATTCAGTGTTAAGGAGTTAGGAAAAGGGGTGAGGAAGAAGGCAGAAGATGTTGACCACAACTCTGAGGTTTAGCCTGAGTAATTAACCAGATATTGAGGTCAAAACTGAGATAGAAACGAGAAAGGGGTAGCTGAGTTGGAGGAAAAACATGAGAAATTCACTTTGGGGAGTGAAAACACATATGCTGAAAAGGAGAATGGTTCTTTGATATTTCCTACAAGAGTGATTTATCTCTGCATAGGAAATTTCCAACCGATTTAATAAAAAATAAACCTTACATCCTCTAAGGCCATTAACTAGAGCAAAACCCTATCCACTAAGTGGAAAGCTGGATTCCAGAGACTTGGTATTAGTTTCCTAAAATTCCCTTCCCCTGGGTCTCTCCATATTATCACAACCACCATCATGATGACCTTGGGAAGGACCTTGCTCTCCCTGTAAGTAAAGCCCTCACCCAAATTAGGAAACATGATATTCCCATTAATACCCAACAGTATGGGTGAGATCAAGCTGGAATTTTACTAAAGGATTTGGCTTAACAAAATGAAAGAAATATAGGTAGTCACAAGAAACTGGTAATCTGGCCTACAAATGATTGCTTCCTCACCTCCCATTTAGGACCAACTCAGTTTTCCCTTCATCCTTCTCTTATGAAGGCCATCACTAACTCCCTCACTCAGGAGCAATTTGAAAAACAAGTCTATGTTGTTTTTTTTAAATGTTTTTTTAAATTTATTTCTAGGATAGAGAGAGAGAGAGACAGTGTGAGCAGGGGAGGGTCAGAGAGAGAGGGAGTCACATACTGAAACAGGCTCCAGGCTGAGCTGGCAGTCAGCACAGAGCCCGACACGGGTCTCGAACCCACGAACCTTGAGATCATGACCTAAGCGAAAGTCGGACGCTTAACCGACTAAGCCACCCAGGCACCCCAACAAGTCTATGTTTAAGTCTAAATTTGAGAATGTGATGGCTAGTGTGTAGCAATGGTCTCTGACACATATGAGACATTCAAATAATACTGTTGAATTAAACCATATTGTGTTTAGAGAGAAGTAGAGGCTTGTCTTGTCCCTTCTGGTTTCCTGGACAAAACCCAGCTTTATCTTCATGTGGCTGATATGAAGACATGAAAACCACATCAGGATACATCACAGATTGCAAAATACAAAGCACAACCACCTCCCTTTTTACTGGACATGTCCAGTCATCACATGTAGGCAGAGGGTAATTCTATTGCCTGCCATGTCTGCCTACTACAGGGAATGGCTTCAACCTTGAAGAGAATCTGTCCGTAAGTACAGAGTGATAAGACAGAGTGGAGGGAGGAGTGATTTGTGCGCTTCCAGCATTCTCTAGGGTGTATGTAAAACAAAGGTTGATGGGCTCCAGGGATAGTTTCCTTCTCCATAGCCATGTCAGTCAAGTTTGGCATACACTATGGAAGGATGTAGGTGGCGTGTGGTATCTCTGTTTAGAATGAGGTTAAAGAAAATCAGGCATCAATCAGTGGGTCCTTCTGTGACCATGTGTTAATCTAAAATCCTGGATGAGCAACTCCATACAAGCAATTGGGAACAATATCCTAAGTTATCTGGCTTCTTCTGAGTGTTTCCTGGCCCCAACTTTCAACTTAGATGTTGCTGTCCAGCAGCCGACAGCTGAATCAAACTTTCAAAGAATTCTTTAGTAGTTGAAAAGGTGTTTCATTTTTATTTAAATTAGTTGCCAAAAGTTAATTACCTGAGGGGCCCACACAAAACTCTAGATTTCCAGCTGGGGCTCCTGAGTGGCTTAGTTGCTTAAGCATCTGACTCTTGGTTTAGGCTCAGGTCATGATCTCCTGGTTTGTGAGTTCAAGCCCTCTGCTCTGACGGTGTTGAGCCTGCTTGGGATTCTCTCTCTCTCTCTCTCTCTCTCTCTCTCTTTCTCTCCCCTCTTTGTCTGCTGCCTATCCCTTGCTCATGTGCTCTGTTTCTCTCTCTCTCAAATAAAAAAATAAACCTAAGAAAAATAAAACTCCAGATTTCTAACTTCTCCTGAAAAATCAGAAGCTATGGCTACCCAGGGCCTGCAATCCATTGTCAGCTGGTTCTACCAACAGCTGCTCCTTCAGTAGCCAGCTGGTCTTCAGTCTTCCACAGCCTCTCCCAGCCAACTGAACCTGTGCGACTTACCTGCCTTGTGGCTGGAAGCATCAACAGATGTGAGCCATGGTTCACACAAAGGCCTACTGTGGGCACTGTCATATGGAAGATGGGGGCTATGTTCCGGAAATCAACCTCATAAAGAAATTCTGTGAGGAGCCGGCTCTTTCTGGGAACTGCTCTCCTAGAATTTCAGCAAAGCATGTCAAATGTTCATGGCCTTACTAATCTAAAGAACGCTATTCTTTAGCTATAAATTGTGTGTACTTCTGATTACCATACAAGTAATGTCTAGGCAAGGCAAATGTCATTTGTGTATAATTGTATTTGAGACTGTACTTACATGCCAAGACATTTGGCTGACTGACATGTGGTTAGCTCTAGTGTGGTCCCCAGTGAATTTAGGAACATGATTTAATGACTCATTTTCAACCTCACTGGCAATGAATGAGAATTGGTGGGAGTCAGGGGGGAGCCAAAGCCAGTCAAAGCCATTGGGACCTTTAGGCCAAAGCCATGGGATCCACTTTCTTGTGGGAAGGTGGGGGAGGGAGCAAGAAGCAGTGGGAGACCAGAAGGAAAAAAGCAGAGGAGCAGTCAGGAGAAGGAATTTTGGGGGACTCTTTTTGAAACTATATTTCTTTATAGAAAAAGTTGCAGATTGGCTATCCCTGAACTAAACTTGACCTACAGATGTGCTTTGGCTGGCCTGCACAGTGTTTGTTTTACATTTGAGCTATCAAGATTATTGCATAGGGGTACCTGGGTGGCTCAGTCAGTAAAGCATCCACTCTTGGTTTTGGCTCAGGTCATGATCTCATGTTTTGTGAAAGCTCCACTTTGGGCTCTGTGTTGACAGCTTGGTATTCTATCTTTGCCCCTTCGTCTCTCCCTCTCTCTCTCTCAAAATAAATAAACATTAAAAAAAATAAAACCACAGTGCATTGAAAAAATATATTGTGCAACTTTTAAAATACAGACTTTTAGGTTTTTTTTGGGGGGAAAGAGTCCCAGTCAGGACTTATACGTAGGCATCCCTGCAGGACAAAAAGCCACTGTGCTAAGGGAAAGCTGAGCCCGTGTAAAGAGTATGCTCTCTGGCTCGCTCAGCCTCTGTACACACAGTGACTGTGCTCACTCCTGGCTCCCTTCAGTCATTCTCATGGCCTATCTGCTCCAGGCAAGCACATGGGTTGAGTCTCTGTTTTATAGCAGTGAAATTTGAAAACAAAACAAACAAACAAAAAACAACAAAAAACCCCACACCGGACATCAAGTCCACTCTGAACCTAATCCTGGCTGAGCCACCTAGCCCCCTGTAGTGGTGGCCAAGTCGCCTCAACAAACCTGAGCCTCCATTTTACCATCTACACAATGAGGAAGTCGTACAGATAAGCCTAGGTTCTTCCCAGCTCCACAGTTATGATCTACATACCTGTACACAACCAGGAGTGGGTAATTATTTAAAACCCAAACTGATTCAGGCTGAATTTGCCTTTGAAAGCGAGGGAAGGGTGTATAAGAGGGTAGCTAATGTCAGTGATCCTGAACCCCCATTGCAGAGACTGGGAGCAGGAGGGAAGGGAGCAAGAAAGGGTTTGGCCCATTGGGTTTGTAAAGGGGATGCCTGGAACCCAGCTGAGGGGTGGGGGTACAGGCCAGAGAGAGCTGAGTTTTTCTCAAGAAGAAGCTGGGGGAAACGGAGTTTGCAGAAATGGCTGAGGTCTACAATAAGTGCCCAATATTCACTTCTCAGCTGTTAGTGTGTTTGGGGTAACTTCTCTTCAGCTTCCACATTCATAAAAGGCTTTATGTGAGTGGGGCTTTTGTTGGGAATCAAGAAAGGAGCTGAGTTCCTCTGGCTCCTTGGGTCCTTGTAGTGCAATGTAGTAGGGGCTGTCACTGGTCAGGGGCAGTGGCAATCTGTAAGCGGAAGGGATTCAGGGGAGCAGGTGTAATGGGCAAGGTGGCGAGGAAAAGGAGGCTCACCTCTACCCTACATTCCCCTTCACCCAGGAGGGATTGGGGAGGACACAGGGCTCCCTCTACAGTGGTGTGGAGTAGGACTGGAGCCTACTCATTTGAATCTCAGGGATGGGGTTCCTTACGTGCAATCTGGGATACCACATATGTGCATAGCATTCTTCACGTGTCCTTCCATGGACTCACACTTCTGATGAAGACAGGGCTGACAGGGCACCCCTCAGAGTCACTTCTCTTCTCACGTGCAGAAATGGAAAGCAGTCAGGCCCACTGCTTCCTTTGCTTGGGGGCATCTCGAAGGAAAGGCTCCCAGAGGCCAGAGCTGTGGGTTCCCTGGAAACTTTCCTTCCCAGGTGTGCCTCCGAGCTGACAAGAGGCTGGAAGCATCCCCAGGTCCTGCCTGGTAGCCTGCACAGAGCTGCCTGACACACCGCAGCGCATTTGTCCAATGGCCATCATGCAGGAGTCCTGTCTATGTCCTTCCCTGCCTTTTTAGAACCCACGGAAAACCTGGCTGACAATCCTTTGCAAGCATTTCTTTCTAGAAAGATTGTTCGAAGGGAAGAGACCCGTTATGGGGTGTGTGTGCCCTATTTTCACAATATTTCCTGCCACTGTCAGGGAGTGCCACTCTCGGGGCCAGGTTCCCAGGGTCAGGAATTGTGTCATTTCCAGATATAATGTGAATGTGCCCAGGGGGACATGAGGATGGGGTGTACTGGGCTCTGGTGCTGCTGAGGCACTTGCTCCCACAGGACTTATCAGTGCCTCTCACTGGGGTTAAAGGCCTCACATGGCATGGCCCTCCTCTTCTCCCACTCAAGGCTATATTGGGGCTCTGTGGGCTAGGCCGTGTCATAGAGCATTTTATGACAACTGTCAATTTCTAGGCCACCTAAGGAAGCCAGAGCAGTCCTAATCAGACTCATGCATTCAAACATTATCACTTGAGCAAACTTTACCTGGCTTCCAGGGAAAAGCAGTTAACATGAAGGAGGCAGTTCTTTCCTGTATTGAGCTCACACTCTTGCAGGCTTTGAATGACTAATTAGACAATTTAGTACTTATAGCAGTCATTATTGGTGGTATAAGGAGGTGCCAGAATATGAAAGAGCATATATAAAGATATCCTAATTTTGGGGTTGAAAGCAGCTCTTCAGAACTACCATAATTCATGAAATCAAAAGTGTCACCCAGCTGTAAGACACACCATTATTCTGTGTACATTAAGAAAGAAATAGAGGGGCGCCTGGGTGACTCAGTCAGTTGGGTGTCCGACTTCGGCTCAGGTCATGATCTCACAGTCATGAGTTCGAGCTTCGCATCGGGCTCTGTGTAGACAGCGAGCTCAGAGCCTGCTTCAGATTCTTTGTCTCCCTCTCTCCCTGACCCCCCCCTGCTCACAATGCCTCTCTCTCTCTCTCTCTCTCTCTCTCTCAGAAATACATAAAACATTTTTTTAAAAAAAGAAACAAAAAGAATGTTTCCTATTAAATATAACAAGACTTTCTTATGACTTATAATATTTATTTTATTTTTAATTTGACATAGAACTTTGTTACCTATCATTTTGTGCATAGCTAAGAGAGGAAATGTAAGCAAAATAGGTCCTTAAGGGAATTCTTAAAATGTCTTTATATTGAGTGCATTTTTTCCTAATCACCTTCAACTCAGAGTTGATGTCTCCAGGTTTTCCACACATTCCCATCCTCTATGTCATTAATAGCACTGGTAATGTGATATTTCTTTTAAAAATTTTTTTAAAAAATATTTATTTATTTTTGAGGGGGGGAAGGGCAGAGAGAGAGACACACACAGAATCTGAAGCAGGCTCTGAGCTGTCCAAGCTGTGAACACAGAGCCTGAAATGGGGCTCCAACTCATGAATGGTGAGATCATGACCTGAGCCAAAGTCGGACACTTAACTGAATAAGCCACCTAGGCTCCTTGGTGATGTAATATTTCTTAAGAGAATCTGTAAAAGAACTAAAAGCTATTGTTTCTGTGCTTTTAAGTCAAATTTGCAACAATGTAGAGCCAACACATTTTGACTCCTGCTTGGGAAATGTTGCTAAGCATGTCCTATCCACCATTTCCTCCCTCCTGTGCCATAGCCACTTCATTCCATGCATAGCCAATGCACCCCAATTTTGGAGACATTAAAATGTGGAGGAATGTGTGCTTTCAAACCAATGAAACATGGTAGCTTCTAAGGTGATATCTTATGGATGAGCAAGAACTAGCTAAGCAAAAAAAGGCCCAAGAAGGAAGTATCCTGAAGGGAGGGAGACCACATGTAAAGACTCGGAAGTAAGAAAAGTGTGGTGCATGTGGCTGACCCCCAGAGCAGGGATGAGATGACAAGGGATAAATTTAAGTGATAGGTAGGTCTTGTCCCTTCCTGTGCAAGTCCTTGCAAGCCATGTCTGGGACGTGGAAGCTGTTGAGTGCTCCTGAGAAGAGAGAAAGGAGAGGGCAAAGGGAAGAAGAAAAGGAGAAGAAGAAAGCCAATGTTTATTGAGCACCAACTCTGTACTGTCATTACACTTGTCTAAAGCAGCAAAATGGTGCAAATGAGTATCACTATCAGCAACTTAAATGCTCAGAGAGGTTAAATAATTTGAGGTAAGTCACATAGATCATATACTATGTGTACAGAGCCAAATCTCCAACTTACATCTATCTTCTTGAAAAATATTTTTTGAGGGACAGTCCCTTGTAGGAAGCTCATGTGTGCTTGTGAAATGCAAGCACATCAACTCTGAGGCAAAACTCCCATAGTAAAGGGTAAAAAGAAGTGGTAATAGTTGACAACAGAAGTCTAAACATGACCCTGATGAATGACCTCCATGAATAAATTTGCTCTTTTTTCCTTGTTCAGTGATATTGGTGGGTTAGAGTTTAGTAGAAATATCTGTACTGTGATGGATATATTGGTGGCAAATACCAGTGAGAAGTCTCTTTCACTGGATCTATTTTAATGGGAACACCATTTGGGGGAGTTAGCAGTGACAAGCCTATTTATTTCTCTGCTTCACTTGTTAGCTCCTTTCAGCACAGTAGGAGACTACAGTCTAATGTGGCCCAGATTCCCTTCAGAATAACCAAGGTCGTCACAATTCTCATTAAGGTGCCTCTGGATAGAGTCTGAGGAAAGAAGAAAGAATATATGGGAGCACCAATGAGTTATAACCATCTCTTTTACCTGGAGGAGGTGCTTCTTTGTGCTAAATACTCAAGAAATTAACAAATCACAGGGGCATCTGGATGGCTCAATCGGTTGAGTGTCCAACTTTGGCTTAGGTCATGATCTCACAGTTTGTGGGTTCGAGCCCTGCATCAGGCTCTGTGGTGACAGTGCAGAGCCTGGAGCCTGCTTCAAATTCTGTGTCTCCTTCTCTCTCTGCCCCTCCCCCCCATGCTCACTCTCTCTCTCTCTTTCTCTCTTTCTCAAAAATATACATTAAAGTTTTTTTTTTAATTAACAAATAACTAATGTTCCTAAAATTAGCCTAAAGGGGCCAACTCTGGTCTCTCTAGCCCAGACAGTGTGGCAAAATGTGAGAGGAGATAGTGGTTGTGGTCCATGCACTGTTTCCATGGAGGACAGGTAGCCACTTTGGCCACATGTGCAGAGCAGAGGGAAGTAGCAAGGTGGTGGTTGCTTCACCTTGTTACTTGGACATACAGATCATCATTACTTGCAGTGTCATCTTGATTCTCAAAGATAACATCTGTGACAAGCTTAGTTCTGTACAATCATGGTGGCAAGGTTGCTGTCAGTCTCAGAAATGCGTATTTGTATGTGGTACCTCAACACCACATAATTAAGGAGGCTGAAATTACAGAGATTTTTTTTGGTCCATGTTCAATAGAGGCTCTTTTGGATGGGAAACTTTTCAGGTGAGCGTGAGGGTATAGAATAAAACAGAAGCAGGAATCACCTGAAAAGTGTCCTATGTCTGCTTGGGGAAGACACACTTCAGGTGATTCCTCTCCTCTCCCTTCCTCACCCCTGTCTCTCCAACAAATCCAGGTGTGAACACCAAGAAACTAAATGAAGAGGAGGAGCCACTGGTCCACTAGAATGACAGCCAAACGATCTCACCTGGGCTTCCTTTTTGCCAAACAACTTGAAAATCTGAGGAGCATGAAGTACAGCACTAAATGGTTACTAAGCTGGTTTTTTCTTCCTGGGTTCACAATTATGCCACATTTCCCAGACACCTTAGTTTTGGAGGGAGCCATGTGACATACTCTTGCCAATGGAAAGTGAGCAGAAGGGATATGACCTGGCAGGCAGAGGCAGTGAAGAGCTGATGTGCCTTCTCAATCTCTCTCTGCATTGGCCATTGTTGACTGGTGAGTGGATATGAGGGCTTCCTCAAGTCCACATATGGAAGGTGTCTTTGCCTCACCACGGAAAAAAATTAGTTCTCTGAATGACTATGTGGAGCAGAGCTCATTGATCACATTGAACTATGACAAAAGCAAGCAATAAACTTTTATTGTACCAAATCATTGAGATTTTGAAGATAATCTGTGACAGCAGTCACCATTAACTGACACAGCTGCACAGCCAAGAGTCAGGGATCTTTGCAGTAAGCCTTCTTCTTCCGTACCTCCTGAAGTCTTTAACAGCTTTGCAAAAATCAGGGTTGGGTTTTTGTTCTTTGCTTTTTAGTTCTTAATGCATTTGTTCAGGGACAAAGCATTTTGTGAAACAACTATTAATGGATAATCAATAAAAAGACCTCAAACCAATGCAAAAACTTAGTAATTAATCATTCAAAATGAAGCATTGGACTTCAGGGCCTGATGTGCTATTCAAATAAAATTATGAAGATTTGTTCCAAAAATCCAGCTAACATTTTAGGGGGGAAAAGTGCACATTGTTTTCTGTTCTAAGCCTGTTTTCAACTCTTTATCTGTCCAACACTCTGTACCAGCTCTTTGGAATGTGTGCCTCCAGTGTCCTTTTCTGATGGAATGTCATGAGCTGGCCTTTGACATTCAACATTTCCCAAACTTGGCACCAAGAGGCTTTGCCTTTCTTCACTGTAACACAATTGTTGTCTTTCCCCCAAAGTGAGATTTCTGATCCTCTTCCTCTGAGCCCAGAAAATGGATTTTCTTCACCGCTCTAACCCTGATTTTGAGTTGTGGGCCTGAAGATAGTATCATGGGAACCAGCAAAGTAGTTAGAAATCAGAAAAGATCACAGTACAGAGACCTGTCTCTAGTGAGTTTTTGCCATGGTGGCTTGACTCAGCTTTCCCTCTGTTTCCTTCTGAAAACTTCTTCCTCATTCTTCTACCCATCTCTCTAAAGCTTGCTAATGCTTCAAGACCTGGCTCGCCGTAAGGTTTATAGGACTTTCCACACAGACCCTTGCTAGGTTAAACTTTTGAAGAGCACAAAGAACATGTTCGGCTTTGTTCATAATTTCCCCAACATCTAGTGCTGTGACTGCCATTTGTCACATGCTTTTAAAATACATGCTGAATGCATTGATGGAATTGGTGGAATAAATGGATGGATTTTTAGGTCTTCTGCTCGTCTCAAGTAACTGAATTACCAGGAAGAATTGAAAGGAAGAGACACTCATTCTTCTCCAAACACACATTTTCTACACCACATCATGTAGCAATTAAGTGCATTTAACCCTCATTTTGATAGTACACGGAACAAGCAGCATTTGCTTTATGCACTTTTGACAACATTTCTAACTTATCTTGGGGGGAGGAATAATAATAATAAATGACAGTGTCCATGACAACCTCCACCCCAAACCATAAAATAAAACATCGTGTTCTTGCATTGACGAGCATTGAGATATGATAAATTTTTCATTTTCTTTCTTGTGTTTTTTGTTTTTTTTTTACAAATTGTTTATTGTCAAGTTGGTTTCCATATAGCACCCAGTGCTCATCCCCACAAGTGCCCTCCTCCATGCCCATCCCCCCTCCCCCCCATCCATCAGTCCTCAGTTTTTGTCAGCATTCAAGAGTCTCTCATGGTTTGCCTCTCTCCCTTTCCCCCACCATTTCCCCCCTTCTTCTCCCCCATGGTCCTCAGTTAAGTTCCTCCTAATCCTCCTATACGTGCAAACATATGATATTTGTCCTTCTCTGCCTGACTTATTTCGCTCAGCATAACACCCTCAAGGTCCATCCATGTTGCTACACATGGCCAGATTTCATTGTTTCTCATTGCCATGTAGTATTCCATGGTATAGATAAACCACATCTTCTTGATCCATTCATCTGTTGATGGACACTTAGGCTCTTTCCATGTTTTAGCTATTGTGGAGAGTGCTGCTATGAACATTGGGGTACATGTGCTCCTATGCCTCAGCATTTCTGTATCCCTTGGGTAAATTCCTAGCAGTGCTATTGCTGGGTCATAGGGGAGTTCTGTTGTTAGTTTCCTGAGGAACCTCCACACTGTTTTCCAGAGGGGCTGTACAAGTTTACATTCCCACCAACAGTGTAGGAGGGTGCCCATTTCTCCACATCCTCGCCAGCATCTAGAGTTCTCTGATTTGCTCATTTTAGCCACTCTGACTGGCGTGATGTGGTATCTCAGTGTGGTTTTGATTTGTATTTCCCTGATGAGGAGGGATGCTGAGCATCGTTTCATGTGCCTGTTGGCCATCTGGATGTCCTCTTTGGAGAAGTGTCTGTTCATATCTTCTGCCCACTTCTTCACTGGGTTGTTTGTTTTTCGGGTGCTTTCTTGTATTTTTTTAATAGAAATATCCATTGATCTACATGACATTCTGTGAAAAATATACATGCTGGGTGTGATAGAATATTGCTCCTCTCCCCCAAAAGTGTCCATGTCCTAAACTCCAGACCCTGTGAATATGGTATGTTACATGGCAAGAGAAAATGAAGATTGCTGATGAAACTAAGGATGCTGATCAGGTGACCTTAAAATATAGGAGATTATCCTAGATTATTCAGGTGGCCCAATGCAATCACAAGGGTCCTTCACATGTAGAAGAGGGAAGCAGAAAAATCAGAGTCCTAGTGATGGATGGTGGGAAAGAATTGACTGCCATTGCTGGCTTTGAAGACAGAAGGGACTGCTGAATGTGGACAGCCTCTTTTTTTTTTTTTATTTTTATTTATTTCTAGGAGAGAGAGAGAGAGAGAGACAGCGTGAGCAGGGGAGGGTCAGAGAGAGAGGGAGTCACAGACTGAAACAGGCTCCAGGCTCTGAGCTGGCAGTCAGCACAGAGCCCGACGCGGGGCTCGAACCCACCAACCGCGAGATCATGACCTAAGCGAAAGTCGGACGCTCAACCGACTAAGCCACCCAGGCGCCCCTGGACAGCCTCTTTAAGTCAGAAAAGGAAAGAAGCTAGATTCTCTCCTAGAGCCTCCAGAAGGAATGGAGCTCTGCCAACACCATGATTTTAGTGCACTGGGACCCATTTTGGAACTTTGATCCCCAGAACTGTAAGACAATACAGGCATACCTTAAAGATATTGGTTCACTTCCATGCCAGAGCAATAACGTGAATATCGCAATAAACCAAGTCATATGAATTTTGTGGCTTCCTGGTGTATATAAAAGTTATGTTTACCCTACACTGTAGTCCATTAAGTGTGCAATAGAGTTGTCTAAAAAAACAATATACATGCTTGAATTTAAAAATACTTCATTGCTAACAAATTGCTAACCATAATCTGAGTTTTCAGCAAATCCTAACTGCTGATCACAGATCACCATAACAAATATAATAATATGAAAAAGTTTGAAGTTTTGTGATAATTATCAAAATGAGACACACAGAGAGAAAGTGAGCCAATGCTGTTGGAAAAATGGTGCTGATAGACCTGCTTGATGAAGCGTTGCCACAAACATTCAATTTGTAAAAAAAAAAAAAAATACAGTATCATTGAAGCACTGAAAAACAAAGCACAATTAAAATAAGCCACTGAGTTTGTGATACATTGTTACAGCAGCAATAGGAGACTAATACACTGGGGGTTCTAAACAAAACAGACAAGACAGGGTACAGATGGATTTTAAAATTTAGAAAAAGAAAAGATACAACGAAAGCATTTATTTTTCTCATTTTGTCTGTTTGTGCTTATTTTTTTCTCTCCACACATTTCCCACCTGCAGAGACTAAGACGTATGCTCTTTCAGTATTCAACATAGGACAATACAACACAATAGAAAGTGGCCAGAAACAACTATCCGTTAAATACAGTGAATAGCAAACACATTCTATTATTCAGTAAAGCATAACTAAATTAGTATTTTTCAAGGAACTTGTTGGTGATAAAGGGAAAGCTCACAACTCGAAATAAAATTGTAACATACATGATGCTCTCCTGTTGCTGAGCGTTTGAAGACATGAGATCTTGGAGGAAGCAGCCAGGTCTCCATGCAGGAAGGACAGGGCTGGGGTGGAAAATGCCCTTGACAAAGCATCCCATTAATTTCCAGCTCTTCACCCACCTAGTCTTTAGGAGAGCTGATAACAGGTAACTGTGTCTGACAGATATGAATTTCTGCTCATCCTCTCTTCTGTTTGCAAGGGACATGTCTAGGAACAGAGGGATATCAGAAGGCAGGCAGGGGAGGGAAAGAGAAAAGAGGCAATGAGCCGGGGCTATTTTAAACTTTGGTAATTGGTGCCAGAATGGTCAAGAATAGGCGTGCATTTTATATAATATCCACACCTAAAGGAGATTATTTTCCAAAGTGAGAAAGAATTATTAGCAAACCTAGGATTTCATGAAAACATGAAAAAGTTTCACTGGTCTTTTCCAAGCATTAGTTCATAAACCCAGGCCCTTTTTCTGAAATAAAAGCTATAGACAACTCAAACACACTTCTGGGCATTTATCTGTTAATAAAGTGAATGTTAGCTACCACCTGGGTTTGCTGGAAGGATTAACTGAATTCATATTTTTAAACTGTTTAAACAGTGCCAGGCACACGGTAAGAAATGTGAAGGTGTTACTGACCATTATTGTTAAATCAGAGTAAATCACTATTTAGAATGCTGAATAAAAATAGAATGTGACCCTTTGCATCTATGCAATCACATACGAGAATTTTAGGCATGATTTGGTGGTGGATCCACATGAAATTTATGCACTTTCCCAGTCCAAGAGAAATAAAAGGAGCTAAGTAAGCTGAATTCATCAAAGAGGTGGGACCACACCAGGGCAGAGGGAGCATGTGACCATCAGGCTGGAGAGCCTCACTGAGCTCCAGCACTAGTGATATCACAACAGAAGCCTCATGGCTGCAGTGCGACTCTCCATGCATCTGTCTGGACAGATTCTGCACAGCCTACAAAATGTTCATCTCCAGTCCTGATAAATATCTGCTGATTGAGTGAGTGAGCTGGACAGGCCACACACACACACACACACACACACACACACACACACACACACCGAGCCTTCATAACCCATTCTATAAAATAAGAAAAATGCGCTTTGATAATTTTTAGAGACCATCCTAGTGTCTTCTTAATACATTTTTTAAAAGAATCAATAATCTTAAAAAAGAAAGATATTGAAAAATAATAAAGGAATCTGTACTTACAAAACAAAAGCAATTAAAATAAGGTTATCAGCACCTGTGCTTTTCTCAACTGCCTTTTCCTTTAGCTCTCAGACTTTGGGAGAGACCACATGACAATAGTGATGCATTAAAGAAAATTGTTATAACTGCAGTGCCTGGCTGGCCCAGTCCGTAGAGCATGTGGCTCTTGATCTCAGAGTCATGAATTCAAGCCCCACATAGCACTTACTTACTTAATCAATCAATCAATTAATTAATTAAAATTTTTTAAAAAGCTTATAACTATTTTAGGATGGGTTCTCTGGAAACAGAAATGAGGTAAAGATTGGCATATAGGGGAAAGTCTTTCATTTGCAGACACTGTCAGTGCCCATTTCAAGTGCATTCAATTGATTAACTCAGGCTCACTCTTTTGATCGACTCAGAATCAGCTGACTAGGGACCTTAATTATATCTCAAAATCCCTTTCTTACTGCTATATTCTATGGGCTAGAAGCACATTACAAGCCCCATCCAGAAGGCCCAGGGAGGGGAAGAAAGATTATATAGGGCATGAACATTGAGGGTAGGAATCATGGAGGCCATCTTGGGGTCTGTCTGCCATAGTCCTGAAGGAGAAATCTGATAGGTATGCTATGGATTCACTATAATAAACATAAAATCTGGTAAACAAGGTTCTCCAAGTGCCAAGTGATTTTAGGATGACCCATTTTACAGGCAGCTTTAAATTCGCTGAGGGAGGATTCCTAATAACCAACAGAGATCGTGTCAAGATCTTCATGGTGGGAGGGGACAATACCACCTAAATATGTAGCTCTCAATGGGCAAGCTCCAAAGGGGTGGGTGTTAGCATAGCCCTTTGCACATTAGTAAGATTTGATAAATGCTGCAATGAGTGAAATTTGGTGGGATGGAGAGCAGTGTTTTATGCTGCAGGGTTGTGAGTCCCTTCGGTCTGAATCTTCTGCTGAATGTCTAACCATTCATAAGTGGCCAGATTGTCAGGGAAAATAATGGCCAAGTTTGACTGCCTGTAAAAGTCAATAGAAAAATGCTTCCTTTGTCAAGTGAAAATACCAAGGGAAAAAAAATCTTCCCTAAACTACATAAATTCACTTTTATTAAAAAAAATTTTTGTGTGTAGGTTGTATTTACCTTCTATTTTTAAAATAGAAGCAGAGTAGAGGGAAAGATAAAAAATGATCTGAAGATGCAAGACAGACCCTGCAGGAACCCCAAACTACCAACAAGAGTTATGGGTCCTGGCATTTTGGTGCAGGAACAATTCCAGCCACGGAAACTACATGGCTGATTGACAGACCAAAATGGAGAAAATTGTTTCAAGCAGGAAGGGAACTAACTGCCTAGTTCTTTACATGTCATTGTCAGTTAATGCTTTAGGGTCAGTGCAACACCTACTCACCTTCATTTTACAGAAAAGGAAGCAGTTTTTGCCCTCATGTGGCTCAGAGTCTACTCTGGGGGCCAGACAAGGAGAGGCCATGCAGCACTGGGGGTCTGTGTTCTGGGAGAGAACATGAAGGAACTACCGGACAGAGGGGAGCACTGCACCCTGGGCAGAGATGGCTTCCCAGCAGGAGGAGATTCTGAGTGGACACTCTGTCTTTCCTTCATGGGCCAGTAGGAGAAAAGAATGCCATGTAAGATGGAAAGGGCAACTAAAGGGAAGCCTGAGCCTTCTACTTTGCAGTTTGCCTGGAGCCACTTGCAACACTGTGTCTTATATGCAAGGGGTTGGTTTTGGATTAGTTGAACTCACATATAAATAGATGGGAAGAGGTTAGATAGACACACTTAGTTTAGACAGCTCATAAGAAGTCCTGCTTAGAGGGTACCTGGATGGCTCAAGAGGTTAAGCGTCCAAGTATTAGTTTTGGTGATCATCACCATGGATGGATGGATGGAGATCACCATCATGGTGGTGATCTTATGGTTGTGAGATGAAGCCCTGTGCTGGGTTCTGTGCTGGGCATGGAGCCTATTTGAGATTTTCTCTCCCTCTCTCTCTCTCTGCCCCTCCCCCACTCAAAGCCCTGCTTAGGAATACAGTAACTTCCTTCCTTTTTTTTTTTTTTTTTTTTGAAGGCAATTTACTCTCAAAATGGTTTCTAACACCTTAGATTTCTTCTTTGATGAGTTTTGGAAAATCAAGCCCAAGCCACTGGAAGATAAGGTTTAATATGTCTGTTTTCCCTTGCATATTATTCCTCACAATTAACTATCTTCATTCTCTCATCTGGAACCATGAACCCTCTTAGAGTTAAGAAACCACACAATTAAAATTAAGGTGATCATATAATTTATCACCTAAAGTAGACACTTTAGAGAGTGAAAGGGAGCATGAATAATAATTATTCCAGGACAACAGGCAAAAATTGAGGACATCCTGGGCAGACCATCAGGCTACTTGTGATGAACTCAGCCCAATTTTTTAAAAGTTTGTTTGTTTGTTTGTTTGTTTTGAGAGAGACAGAGACAGTGCAAATGGGGGAAGGGCAGGGGGGAGGGCAGAGAATCTCAAGTAGGCTCCACACAGTCAGCTCAAAGCTCAACGTAGGACTCAAACTCATGAAACTATGAGATCATGACCTGAGCTGAAATCAAGAGTTGGAGGCTCAACTGAGCCACCCAGACGAACTCAGGTCAATTTAATGCCACTTCACTGCAGAATGGAAACAGAACTTTCCCAGGACTCCTGGAAGTTTCTATATCTCAATGGTAAGGAGGAAAGCAGCGATGCTTCCTCCTGCCTGAGTTACCTGGAGTGTGCCAGGCCTTGCCTAAGAAGAGTATTGTTACCCAACAGGACTTTAAAAGCCCTGTGTTTAAGAAAAGTCTGTTCTCTGAGAATGAGAGGAGTCAGATAATCAATAGTAGGCTCGTTAAATGCCCAGATTTTTAAAAATTCAGCAATATTTATTTTTAGAAAGCTCACTTTTACTCTCTCTAAACATTCTCCTGCCCAACCTACAAACAAATGCAATTCACTGAGACTGCTGACATCACTAGGTAGGGAATTCGACTGGAGAGCCCCCAGGTTTGCAGTGAAATTAGTGAACACTGACATGTAATGGAGGAAAACCACCCATCTGGAGAGATACAAGCTAGAATATGATTATAAAATGTTTACTGAGGAAGCCTAGGAAGCACTTACACCTAACTAGAGGACCAAGAGATAGCTTTAGTCTGCAATGCAACTGATGAAGAGGAAGGCTGTAGCCTAATCAATTCAGTTAATATTTCTGAAGATAGTGTTAACCAAACAAGATGGTCTGCACAGAGTCTAAAAGAGAATCAAACAATCATGCATGTGATGGTGCTCCTCCATCAAGGCCCAATTTTTCAGATGGGAAAAGGTGGTTTTCTTTGTTTAGAGTCAAGGAAAGCCCCCTCCGATTTTGGCAAGGCTTGAGTGAACCCCCCCTACAAAACCCTCCACAACAACCCACTTCTCATTGTTCTGATTCTAGATTTATCAAAACAATTTCTGAGTGACCCCACATCTACACAGAAATTCTGAGTCTCTACATCTACTAATAGCTTATCAGCAGGATCTAGTTGATGGACTTCCTCACCAAAAGTCATAACCAGAATCTGGAATTCTCCTAAAACATTAGGAGGATAAAAAATGATAGTTTTCATTTTTAAATTTAAAAAAAAAGTTTATTTATGTCTGAGAGAGGAAGAGAGACAGAGTGGGAGCAGGGGATGGGCAGAGAGAGGGAGACAAAGAATCAGAAGCAGGCTCCAGGTTCTGAACTGTCAGCACAGCTTTCTTACTGGAGAGAATTTTCAGACCTTTTTTTATTTTACTGGTAAGCCTCTTCTAGATTCACCCCACTTATCAATGCCTGTTCAGAAAATGTGATTCTCAGAGCTAAACATGATGTTTAGGTGTGGTCTGACCACTAAAGAAAACAGAACAACCACTCTTCTCTTGATTGGTCCAATTAAGTACCTCAAGTCTATATGATTCAACAACTCAGCAACTCAGCTAAGAAAGAGCTCTGTCTACTTTTGTGTGTGTTATTGTAATTCAATTTTTTAATTTTAAGATAATTATAGATTTCCAGATAGTTGTAAGATACAATACAGAGAGAGCCCATGCAACCTTTACCTAGTTTCCTACAGTGGCAACATCTTACAATACTGTAATGTAATATTATAACCAAGATATTGACTGACACACTTATACAGTCAAGACACAGAACATTTGCATCACTATAACGAACCCTTATTTGCTCTTTTATAGTCACACCTATTTCTTCCTGCCCCTACCCTGTCCTTAATCTCTGGTAACCACTAATCTGTTTTCCGTTGCTACAATTTTATTTTAAGAATAAGTGGAAGCGCACCAAGCCTGTGACTTTGGCTCAGGTCATGATCTCACGATTGGTGAGTTCAAGTCCCATGTGGGGCTATGTGCTGACAGCCTGGAGCCTGCTTCAGATTCTCTGTCTCCCTCTCTCTCCTCCTCTTCCCTGCTCATACACTGTCTTTTTCTCTCTCTCTCGAAAGTAAGTAATTTAAAAAAAAATTAAAAAGAGTAAGTGAAATTGTAGGGTAGGTAACCCTTGGGATTATAATTTTCACTCACCATAATTCACCTGAGATTCATCCCAGGTTACTGTGTGCATCAACAGTTGTTTCTTTCCATTATTGAGTAGCATTCCGTGACATGGATGTACCAAAGTTGGTTTAGCCATTCATTTACTGAAGGACACCTGGGTTGTTTCCAGTTTTTGGCTATTAGTAAGAAAACTGCTGTAAACACTAGAAGCTTCTGTGTGAACGTAAGTCTACATTTTTCTAGGATAAATGCCCAGGAGTGCAACTGCTGAGTTTTATGATGGTTGTATGTTTAATATTTAAAGAAACCCCTGAATTGTTTTCCAGAATTATTTCCACCTATTTTTGATTCAGATCTGTAGTTAAGCTGGTGTTCCCCAATTCGAAGCCATAAAGGGTTTTGTGTGTTTTGGTGTGCTTGTGCATTTTTATTTTGGACCTGAATGCAATATGCACTTATCTCACTTAAATGTAATTTTGGTAATTTCATGCCAATATTCCAAGTCCTAAGATCTTTCATATCTGCTTTTTCTCATCCAACATATTAGCTATTCTTCTTGACTCCATTTTATCTGTACCTTTTGTAACCATGTTTATTAAAGCTTTCTTCACCCAGAGCTTGAGGGGGAAAATAATGGAATAGGACAAAACCCTAAAGGATAACACTGGAGACAAACTCTCAGGGTGCGTTTTATCAGCTGACCTACAATTTCTTTCCTGTCTATAAGGATAATATCAGGGTTAGAAGTTTCCAAAGGATTTGCAGAAGCCTGATTCCCTTGTATATAGTATTTCCATTCCTACCAATCAAAACACTTATAAAAGAGGGAAACATTTAAGTTCCTAAGTCACACTATTTCACTGTGAATACACTTTAATTCTTACTGAGAGACATTTCTTTTCACAGTTAAGAGAGTGAAGACTTTGATAAAACTACTTTCAACATGGTGGCTTTGCTTTTTTTTTTTAAAAAGAGAGAGAGAGAGTAAGAGCACAAGCAGGGAAGGGCCGGAGGGAGAGAGAGAATTACTCTTAAGCAGGCTCCATGCCCAGTGAGGAGCCCAGTGTGGGGTTGATCTCACGATAGTGAGATCGTGACCTGAGCCAAAACCAAGAGTTGCATACTTAACTGACTGAGTGTGGCTTGATTTTTCGATCATAGGCTGCAATGCCCATTTAGGGCTTCAAGATTTTGGAAACAGGATGATGACGATGATGAAGATGATGGTGGTGGTGACAGTGATGATCACAGCTAGCAGAGGCGGCATGCTTACTAGATGCCAAACATTTCTGACAACTATGAGGTTCTGTGTCATTTTTGTACCTGTATCTGGTTTATGAATAATTGCATCATTTATAGGGAATGTCAAAATGGGTGTTCTTTGTAGATGCATTGCATGACTGCCAGACACTTTAATCATAAGCTTTACTTGGGATTGTGCCTGAATTTTTGGTGGAAAGGAAAGTTGGATACTATAAAATCAAAGCCAAAGAAGGCTTTTGCTTAATTATCTGATTATTGTAGGTATAACAAAACTTGAGAAGCCTAATTACCTTAATTTTAGTCACTATGTATTATATCCTGGGAACATTTTATATCTCTGCACTTTTGCGTTTCAACTAACAAAACATGACAATTCAAATAATTAAAACTAAAATCCAAAGTTCAAAAAAGATGATATTTTAATTTCTTTATGTATTTATCTATTTATTATTACTTATTTATTTTATTTAGCTCTCTTCTGATTCTCAAGAAAAACCATTGGGTTAGTGATACCTGAAAGGATAAAGAAATATGCAATTTAAAGAATAATTATACAATGCCAAGGATATAATTTGATTTATACTGTTAAGTGTACAGGAAGAAACAGAAGCTGTATGATATTTTGAAGAGTGATAACAATACTTATGTGAATTTAATCATTTTATTAATAAAAAAGATTTTTAAAACATTGAAAATCAGCCTGGCTTAAGAATCTTTTGGTGGCAATTTAAGCAGCCATGGAAGATGGAAATCTGTACTATATTAGAAAAGAGAAACAATAAACAGCAAGACATCCTGCTCACATGGGAGCATACTACCTTAGTTATAACCAAGAGTTGTTCTGCCTCACACTATAATGATATTCCAGAATCAGATCAAGGAGCCAGTCCCAAAATGGGATTTAAAAAAAAACAAATCAGATCTTGAAGGAAGTCTTGGTTGACGTGTTTATTTACTCTGTTAAGTCCAAAGAGTATTAGGTGGCAGCTATACAGACTAATCCAATTGTTACACAGGAAGAACTGTGCTGTTTTTTAACATGTAACTTCTGGTTTGAACATGATACAGAAGGTACTGGAAGGGAAGAGGATATTAGTGGTCAAGGGCATAAATGCTGCTAAGATGAAAAGGCTCTGCTAGTTGATTTATTATCACACCGAAAGCGGTTAGTAGTCATGTGACCTCGTGTGAGTTTCACTTAGCGTCTCTTGAGACTCAGTTTCCTTTAAAAATTGGCAGTTAAAGGGGCTCCTGGGTGGCTCAGTTGGTTAAGTGTCCAACTTCAGCTCAGGTGATGATCTCATGGTTCATGGGTTCGAGCCCCGCATTGGGCTCTGTGCTGACAGGTGGCTCGGAGCCTGGAGCCTGCTTGGGATTCTGTGTCTCCTTCTCTCTCTGACCCTCCCCTGCTCATGCTGTCTCTCTCTCTCTCTCTCTCTCAAAAAAAAAAACATTTAAAAAAATGGCAATTAAAATCGCCTTGGAGTGTATATTGAAAAAATTCCTATTCCAGCATCTTGTAGTGTGCAGGGGGCAAATTATAGTCTTTTTGTCATTTACTACATTATAATAATGACTATTACTTATTACTTACTTATTGAGCATTACTATATCCTATCAAATCCTTACCATTCTACCAGGAAAATTCCCATTTTTCTCATTTTTTTGCAGATGGGGAAACTGAGGCACAGAAGCTAAGGGAATTAGCCAAGATTCCCAGGTAAAAGGGGCCAAGCCCATACATGAACTCTATCAGTGAGATGGCAGAAATCAAGGATGTTAATCACCACACTATACACACTACACACACACACACACACACACACACACACACACACTATGGATTTATATATAGTATAAATTAGCTTGCAATGAACTAGAAATAAGAAACTGGGGTAACCTGACTCGGGTACCCACCAACATCTCTGATTTCAGGCTAAATGGTGTTTGAGTTTCTCTAAACCCATTTTCTTTTCCTTTTTCTCAGCAAAAAAAAAAAAAATTTATTAATACTTTATTATCCTTTATAAACCTACAAATGGTGCTTTAGGAAAAATAACATTTTAAAAATGTGATGCTGTCTCCGTTCTAGACAATGGTCATTACGCACAGTGTGCCACCCTCTGCCTGGTACTGGTATGCGTACCGAGGCACCTCACACAGACCAATGCCTTCACCGTCATGGAGCTTCCCTTTTATTCTAACAGCTTGGTTGAGATATTATTTCCATACAATAATATTATCCTATTTAAAGTGTATGATTCAGTGATTTTTAGTGTATTTAGAGTTGGGCAAACACCCCAGAGTTAAAAGTTGAAGTTTAGAACATCCTCATCACTCCAAAGACAAATGCTGACTTTATTGACACTCACTCCCCCTCCCCCACCCCCAGTCATAGGCAACCACTAACACACTCTGTTTCTATAGGGTTATTACTGTGAACATTTCTACACCTGAAAGAAGTGGTCTTCTTTCACTCAGCACAATGTTTGCAAGGCTAATCCATATTATGGAATTTATCAATACTTCATTTTTAAAAAGATATTTTTATTTTTAAGTAATCTCTACACCTAACGTGGGGCTCAAGGCCACAACCCTGAGATCAAGAGTCACATGCTCCACCAACTGAACCAGCCAGGTGACTCTCAATACTTCATTTTATTTTTATTTTAAAAAATTTACTTATTTATTCTGAGAGAGAGAGAGGGAGAGGGAGAAAGAGAGAGAGAGAGAGAGAGAGAGAGAGAGAGAGAGAGAATGAGCAGGGGAGGGTCAGAGAGAGAGGGAGAAAGAGAATCTCAAGCAGGCTCTGAATCCCATGAACTGTGAAATCATGACCTGGGCTGAAATCAAGAGTCGGATGTTTAACCAACTGAGCCACCCAGTCACCCCAAGATTTTTTTTAAGTAATCTGTACACCTAACATGGGGCTTGAACCCACTACACTGAGATCAAGAGTCACACACTTCACAGACTGAGCCACCCAGGTGGCTCATTTTAAAGCCTGAATAATACTGCATTGTATGGAGAGACCACATCTTACTCTTTCATCAGCTGATGGACATTTAAGTTATTTCCATTTTGTGGCTATTCTGTATGATGCTGTTATGCATTTTGTATACACTTGTTTATAAATTTTTGTGTGGTCATGTGTTTTTGTTTCCTTGGAATGAAATTCCTAGCAGCAGAATCGCTGGGTAATCTGATTACTCAATGTTTAACACTTTGAGGAACTTCTAAACTGTTCTCTAAATGGTCATAACATTTTACATCCTTACCAGTATGTATGAGGGTTCCAGATTCTCCACATCCTCACCAATGTTTATTATCCAACACTTGTTATTGTACATATTTTTGTTTCTGTGGTGTGAAGTGGTATTCCATGGTGTTTTTAAAAATTTTTCACTGGGTGTTATATGGAAACCAACTTGACAATAGACTATAGTAATAAAAATACATAAATAAAAATGTTTAACATTTATTCATTATTTTCAAGAGACGGAAAGAGACAGAGCACAAGGAGGGGAGGGGTAGAGAGAGAGTGAGACACAGAATCTGAAGCAGGCTCTAGGCTCTGGGCTCTGAGCTGTCAGAACAGAGCCCAACATGGGGCATGAACCCATGAACTGTGAGATCATGACCTGAGCCAAAGTTGGACGCTTAACCAACTGAGTTCCCCAGGTGCCCCTTGATTGTGGTTTTTTTTTCTATTTATTTCTGAGAGAGAGAGAGAGAGACAGCATGAGCAGGGGAGGGACAGAGAGAGAAGGAGACACAGAATCTGAAGCAGGCTCTAGGCTCTGAGCTGTCAGCACAGAGCCCGACGCAGGGCTCGAACTCACGAGATGTGAGATCATGACCTGAGCCAAAGTCGGACGTTTAACCAACTGAGCCACCCAGGTGCCCCTTGATTGTGGTTTTGATGGCATGTCCCGAACAGCCAACGATATTCAGCTTTTTTTCACATGCTATTGGTCATTTGTATATCTCCTTTGAAGAAATGTCTATTCAAATCTTTTGTCTCCCTTTAAATTGGGCTGTTTATCAGGGCACCTGGGTGGCTCAGTTGGTTAAGTGGCCAACTCTTAATTTTGGCTCAGGTCATGATCTCATGGTTCATGAGTTCGAGCCCCACATTGGGCTCTGTGCTGACAGCATGGAGCCTACTTGGGATTCTGTCTCCCACTCTCTCTGCCCCTCTCCCTCTTGCTCTCAAAATAAATAAAAATAGGCTTTAAAATAAATAAATAAATATATATATTATACATATATTGGGTTATTTATCATTATTTATTATTGGGTTATTTATCATTACTGAGCTGCAACTGTTCTATGTGTACCCTAGGTATAAGTTCTTTGTCAAATATATAATTTGCAGATATTTTTCTCTCATTCTAGAAGTTGTCTTTTAACTTTCTTGTGGTATTGTTTGAAGCACAAAAGTTTTAGCCCATTTTTATTTATTTATTTATTTTTATGGTAAAATATTCATGACCTAAAACTTTGTCATTTTAACCATTTTTAAATGTGAAGTTCGATGGTGTTAAGTACCTTCCAATGTTGTGCAACCATCACAACTGTCCATCTCAAGAAGTTTTTTCACCTTCCAAAATGGAAACTATATACCTCTTAAGCACTAACTTCTCATTCTCTTCTTCCCCTCAGGCCCTGGCAACCACCATTCTACTTTCTGTTTCTAAGAATTTAACTACTCTAGGGACCTCATATGAGGGGACTCATATAGTATCTGTCCTTTTGTGACTGGCTTATTTCATTTACCATAATGTCCTTAAGGTTCATGCATGCTGTAACATGTGCCAGAATTTCATTCCTTTTTAAGGTCGAATAATATCCCATCATATGTATATACCACATTTTGTTTATCCAGTCACTCATTGATGGAAAAAAGTTTTTAATTTTGATGAAAACCAATTTACCTATTTTTTTATTGCTTGTGCTTTTAGTGTCATATCTAAGAAATCATTGCCTAAGCCTAAATTATGAAGATTTACTCCTGAATTTTCTTCTCAGAGTTTTATCTCTCACATTTTGGTCTATGATCTATTTCAAGTTAATTTTTGTACATAGTATGGATATCCAGTTGTCCATGTACCACTTGTTGAAAAAAATTCTTTCCCCCATTGAATTGTCTTGGCACCTTTGCTGAAATTCAATTAACCAGGGGCACTTGGCTGGCTCAGTTGGTAGAGTATGTGACTCTTGATCTCAGGATCGTGAATTCAAGCCCAACATTGGGTGTGGAGCCTACTTGAAACAAAACAAACCAAAAGCAACAGAAGAAGAAGAAAATCAATTAACTTAAACATAAGATTTCATTTTGGGATTCTCAATGCTATTCTCATTTCCTTATCTTTAAGTGAGCAAATTGATCTAGATTATAGTTACTCTAAATTTGCCTGATCAGAATCACCTCTCGTGTTTATAAAAACAGTCATTCCCAGTTATTTTCCTTGGTGATTCCAACTCAGTAGGCTCGGGGATAAAGCTGGAATCTGCCTTTCCTGCACTTTTCCTTAACTCAGTTACCAGCATCACATTTTACCTGGTTGCTCAGACCAAAAACTAGAACATAGTTGTGCTAGTTATTAAGCTACTGTCTGTTATTCCCAAACTTACCCTTCTCTACTCTGCTCAGAAGCTGGGGCTGGACCTCTGAAAACCACATATCTCCATGGCAGCTGCTCTGTATTGTTCTGCCAATAGGAGGTGTGAGGGGGAGACTGAAAAACGAGGGGGAGGGGAGAGAAGGACTTGCCCTTCCCAGTTTGTTCCTGACTATGTTTTGGTTCTGTGGGCATCCTGCCAGGGTGGCATCTTCACTCCAGTGGCAGCAATTCCTTCCCATTACCAGCAATTAAATCTATTTTGTAGGGTTTAAAAAATATATTTGTAGAAACGACTTTATTTAAACCCCAGTAGCAAAGACACCAGCACCAACCAACCAGTCAGCACCCTCTTGTCAGATATCTGGGTCCATGCCCACAGGGCACTACTCTGAGCTCAGACACCAACACCAACACCAAATATGCAGCATCTCCTCAGATGTCTAAGTTTTAGCTCCCCGAGGTTACTACTCTAAGTTTCTAAGTTTTAATACTCCTAATAACTTCCCTTTGTTCTATTGACCCTATGCTTGGGAGCTGCTTCCTGGAATTGCTTCCCCCCATAGTACTTTAGAGATTGTGTTACATCTTTCCAGTTACTTATATAACAACCAGTTAATTTTAATCTTTAAAAAATATTTTTAGATGTTTATTTTTGAGAGAGAGAGAGAGAGAGAGAAACAGAGCGTGAATGGAGGAGGGGCAGAGAAAGAGGGAGACACAGAATCTGAAGCTCTGAGCTGTCAGGACAGAGCCTGATGTGGGGCTCAAACTCATGAGCCATGAGATTATGACCTGAGCTGAAGTCAGACACTCAACTGACTGAACCAACCAGGCACCACACAACTAGTTAATTTTATATATGAAATTCCTTCCTTTTTGACTTCTACTACATGAAGGAGTACCTTGTTTGGAAATTGCTTACTGAACAAGCAGCCCTAGGTCTGTGGTCCTTTAGAGAAGAGAAAGAAACAAGGGATTCTCTATCATTGTCCCAGCTTCCTACCTAGAAGTAATCCCCACTCCATGGTTCAGAGAAGAGGAATCCAAGCAGAGTCTATTGTTCTCACTGAATTGAGAAGACAGAGACAGATATTTGGATATCCTGAAGCAACCAGATTTTGCAGAGCAGACTACCAGGAAGAAGGGAGTTACACAGAAAAATAACTCACAGATCTTCATAACAGTCCTGTTTAGTCATTGGCTATGACTGCTTTGGACATGCATAGGTGGAAACTCCATGAAGCCAGGCAAAGAACAACTATTAGAGAGAAACAATTCTTGGGGCTAGGAGATACATGTGAGTTCCAAGTAGCCTAAGTGGAGTGAAGTAGATGAACACTTGGGCCGTTCCATAGAGAACGGGGTCACACTTTGATAATAGGGTTTAATTATTCCTAGAGTAAAAGCTACTCTGGGGTGAGGGGGGCAAGATGGAGGAGAGGTAGGGAGCTCGTACATTGCACTCGTGCCCATATCTCGCACGGAAAAGATCTGAAGCCATATGAAACCATACGGAATCCAGGAGATTGGGAGAAAAAAGAGGCAGAGTCCACTGAGAAAGCCTTCTAACGTGAGTGCGAACTGGGGAAGATAAAATCAGGCCGGGATCAGAGACGCAGAGGGATGGGGGAGATCCCCCTCTGCGGGGAGTGAGAGGGGTAAAAGAGAGGGTCTGAAACTGCTCAAGACACGGTCCCTGTCGCTGTGAAACAGAAAAACCTCCGCTCGGGGCACAGAAGGACCGTGCGTGCCAAATCCCTGCACGCCAGATCCCCGCGAGTCAACTCGTCCCGGAGGGACCGCGCACTGACCGCTTCTTTGTGCTCCTGGCTGGCTAGACCCTTAGAGGAGCTGTGCGCCTCCCCGCCATTGTGCTCCTCGCTGGCCAGACTCCTGGAGGAGCTGGGCGCACGCACATACCGGGCGTCCACGCTCCTGGCTGGCTGGAACTCTAGAGGAAGGCAAAGAGCTTAAAAACTGGGAGATTTGCCCGCGAGTTCGTGTTTTGGGTGACGAGCCACAGAAGGACCTGGTTTCCCTCTCTCCAGCGGCCCAGCGCACCCCGCAGGCAAACCCCTGTCCAGTCTCGCCAACCCGACCCAGAGGAGAAGGGAACAGCGATTCTGGCTCCACCCCCAGGGCTAGGCAAGAGGCTTGAAATTGCCTGAGGGGATCGCCTTCGAGGTTGTGCCTACGGCAATTTCAGTGGGGCGCACGAACTGGGATTTGGCCTGGGTTAAAGAGCGCAACCCACGTAGGCTGCGCCGCCGGCCCAGGGAGTTTACACACCCCAAAAAGCGAGGTGTAGGGGCGCCTGGGTGGCCTAGTCGGTTAAGCGACCGACTTTCGCTTAGGTCATGATCTCGCGGTTCGTGGGTTCGAGGCCCGCGTCGGGCTCTGTGCTGACTGCCAGCTCAGAGCCTGGAGCCTGTTTCAGTCTGTGACTCCCTCTCTCTCTCTGACCCTCCCCTGCTCACGCTGTCTCTCTCTCTCTCTCCTAGACATAAATAAAACATTTTAAAAATTTTTGAAAAAAAAAAAAAGCGAGGTGTAGCGCTTGGTTAAAGAAGGAACTGGAGCGCCTCCACTCTTCTCCCCACAACCTCCAAGGCAGAACTCTCGCCTGACACATTGGATCACACCACACCCATCCCTACTTGAGAGCTGCCCTCCCCCACCTTTTTTTTCCTTTTTTTTTTTTTCCCCCAGAACACTGACCTGACTAACTCTGGTCACCGGCTTGCTTAAACATTTAGTCACATTTAGTCCATTCTGTAGACATAAATTCTACACCTACCGACCTTTTCATCTCTGTCTCTCAGGAATAATTAGACTATATAGTTTCTCTGGATGACACCAGCATCCTTATATCACATATCCAACCATATTCCACCCTTTAGCAATTTGAAAAAATCTTCTTATCCCTTCTCCCTGTTTTTTCTATTTCCAATTTTGCCTCATTCCGCCCTGTCTTCTCTCTCTTTCTCTATGCTCTTCAACCAGCACTGTATACACCCAGCTATTTAATTGTAGCTGGGAAATCCGGTTATATGCTTTAAACCATTCTTTGTCCATCGGTTTCTTCTTTTTTCCTTTTCTTTTCTTCTTTTTGACCTTTTTTTTTAATTTTTTTTTTACAAATAGTTTATTGTCAAATTAGTTTCTACATAACACTCAGTGCTCATCCCCAATGTGCCCTCCTCCATGCCCATCCCCCCCTCCCCCCACATCCATCAGTCCTCAGTTTTTGTCAGCATTCAAGAGTCTCTCATGGTTTGCCTCTCTCCCTTTCCCCCACCATTTCCGCCCTTCTTCTCCCCCTTGTTCCTCCGTCAAGTTCCTCCTAATCCTCCTATACGTGCAAACATATG
>NW_024081222.1:1025685-1027990 GCF_003009895.1 Hyaena hyaena | reverse complement strand
GGACTCTCTCCTTTTCCCCTCTCACTCCCCGTAGAGGGTAGAGGGGGATCGCCTCCCACCCTGGAGTCTCCGATCCCGGCCCGATTTTATCTTCCCCGGTTCACACTCACGTTAGAAGCCTCTCTCAGTGGATTCTGCGTCTTTTTTCTCCCAATCTCTCAGGTTTTGTAAGGTTTCCAATGTCTTCAGATCTTTTCTGTGTGATGTATGGGCGCGAGTGCAAGTACGGAGCTCCTTACTTCTCCGCCATCTTGCCCTCTCCACCTTCTTTTTGACCTTTTTATGTATTTTTTAAATTTTCTATTATTCGCCTTCCCTCCTCTGTCTTTTCTCTTAACTTTTGCATTTTCCCTCTCAGTTTGCAGGTTAGTGGGATTTGTCTGTGCGTTTGTGTGCCTCTGCTCCCTGTGTGTTTGCCTGTCTGTTTTCTTCTCCAGGGCTACCTCAAGAAACAAGCCAAAGTACACATGGTGGAGAGTCCCAAATATCACTACAAGTAGGAAAATAAAATAAACAAGGTCTCAACAAGACCTCTCAACAAGAGAGACCAAGAGATACCATTTAAAAAAACACACTCTCTGAAAGGATAGGCCCTGGACAGTCAAAGGGCCTTCTTGGATACAGCAGCACTCATAGGTGCAGAGAGCATAACAAGTCTTTAAAACTAGCAAAAGCCAGAAAGCTAATTAAAATGACGAAATGAAAGAGCTCTCCTCCAAAGAAATTCCAGGAAGAACTGACAGCTAATGAACTGCTCAAAACAGATATAAGCAGCATAGCTGACAGGACTTTAGAATAATAATCATAAAATAAATAGCTGGGTTTGAAAAAAGCATAGGGGACATCAAAGAAACTATGGCTACAGACAACATGGTGAATAAGAATAGGCATGATAAATTTAAAAATGCAATAAATGAGATACATAACAAATTAGAGGCCTCCAATGCATGGATTGAAGAGGCAGGAAGGAGAATAAGTGATTTAGAAGACACCATTATAGAAAAAGAGGAAGCTGAGGAAAAAAGAGACAAACTGATCCAGGAACAGGAAAGAAGAGTTTGAGAGCTCAGCAATACGGTCAAACGCAACAATATCCATATCATAGGAAGCCCACATGAGGAAGAGAGAGGGAAAGGTGTTGAAAGAATCTTGGAACAAATTATAGCAGACAACTTCCCCGACCTGGGGAAGGAAGTAAATGTTGAAATACAAGAGGCACAGAGGACTCCCCTCAGATGTAATTTGAATCGATCTTCGGCACGGCATATCATAGTAAAAATGGCAAAATACAAGGACAAAGAGAGAATTTTGAAAGCAGCTAGGGAGAAAAGGGCCCTAACATACAAAGGGAAACCTATCAGAGTGGTGACAGACCTATCTACTGAAACTTGGCTGGCCAGAAAGGAATGGCAGTAAATCTTCAAGGTGATGAACAGAAAAAGTATGCAGCCAAGAATCCTCTATCCAGCAAGCCTGTCATTCAGAATAGAAGGAGAGATAATAGTCTTTCCAAGTAAACAAAAATAGAAAGAATTTGTCACCACTAAGCCAGCGCTACAAGAAATCCTGAGGGGGACGCTCTGAAGGAAAGGTTGCAAGGAACAAAGATACCAGAGACACCACCACAAACATGAACCCTACAAAGGACACAAAGATTCTAAACCCACATATTTCAATAATAACACTGAATGTAAATTGGCTGAATGCTCCAATCAAAAGACATAGGGTAGCAGAATGGATAAAACAACAAAATCCATCTATATGCTGTCTACAAGAAACTCATTTTAGACGGGAAGATACCTTCAGATTAAAAGTAAGGGGATGGAGAAATATATATCATGCTACTGGAAATCAAAAGAAAGCCGGAGTAGCGATACTTATATCAGACAAACTGGAATTTAAACTAAAGGCAATAACAAGAGATGAAGAAGGGCATTACATAATAATTACAGGGTCTATCCATCAAGAAGAACTAAGAATCATAAATGTCTATGCACTGAATATGGGAGCACCTAAATATTTAAAACAATTAATCACAAACGGAAACAATCTTATAGTAAGAATTTGCTAATAGCAGGGGACTTCAATACTCCACTTACAGCAATGGATAGTCAACCAGGAAGAAAATCACTAAAGAAACAATGGACTTGAATGAAACTTCGGACTAGATGGATCTGACAGATATATTTAGAACTCTACATCTTGAAGCCATTAAATTCGCTTTCTTCTCAAGTGCACATGGCACATTCTCCAAGATAGATCACATACTGGGACATAAAGCAGCCCTCAATAAATATAAAAGAAT